>NC_068380.1:24852339-25008614 GCF_023724105.1 Carassius gibelio | reverse complement strand
GCTTTGCTGTGGTCGTTGGTACTTGGGTAGTTTTGAAAGGCCATTAATCTTTGATTGCCCTGTTAATATCTTTGGAATGCCTCAGCATTCTTGAGCATGGATGGACTTTTCACACATTTAAAGCATTTCATGCAAATTCAACTATTATAATGTTTTCTGAAAGAAGAACATTATGACAGTCCTTGTTAAAGCATAGAAACACACCATGCACAAAATCAATGATTACCATGCCAAAACTTTGGAAAAAACAGCACCTTCTAGTGTTTAAATTTGGATTCTGCTGTAATCAAGGCAATGGACAAACCCACTGATGAAAAAACACCAGCAAGGCAGTCCCAAAGTAAAGCACTTATTCTTACATGGAATAACAGATGCTTCTCTTTGTAGTCATCGAGGGAGTCTCCTTCAAATGAAACTAAAAACAGACCAGTTGGACACTGGGAAGTCAGTCAGCAAACATTTACCCCAACTTGATAGCACTTTCTGCTTTGGTTGAAAAGAAAGATGCTAAAGTTAGAGTAGACATCAGCTGCTTTTCACTCAAGGAGGCAAGGATTAGAAAAGTTGGCCACAGAGGAGGATGCATAATTGTGTCAATTTTTTTCAATTTTATTCAGCATTTACAGTTACAAGTTTGGACCAGAGGCATATATCTGCAAAATAAGAAATACTAATTAATTAAATAAAAAACTATAAGAAATAGAACATAGGTGAAGCTTTGGTTGCTCTTCATTTCCTCATTACTACTACCCCAAAGAGAAGCACTTATGAACATAGGACCAATCAATGCTCCCATTTGAAGTAATCTTAATGGGATGGATACTGTGATTATCTGATCATTGCAATTAGAACTCAGTTTGGCGTCCCAGAAAATAAATGATCTCCTGAAGCACTGGTCACTTGAAACTACCCCAACAAATAGCACTTACCTATTACAACAGACAAGTCAGTGCCATTATGAGAGTACCGATAGTGACAAATCAAAATATTTTCCATTTCGAAGACTACAATTCTGTGGAATCAGATGAGGACATTTCCAGCCAGAGATACCAGGAGCATGCTGCCTGCAGTCAAGGTGAGCTGATCTGAGCAGTTTTGTTAACAGCACCCATTATGAATATGTCTATGGCTCTTTGGCTTTGCTGTGGTCGTTGGTACTTGGGTAGTTTTGAAAGGCCATTAATCTTTGATTGCCCTGTTAATATCTTTGGAATGCCTCAGCATTCTTGAGCATGGATGGACTTTTCACACATTTAAAGCATTTCATGCAAATTCAACTATTATAATGTTTTCTGAAAGAAGAACATTATGATAGTCCTTGTTAAAGCATAGAAACACACCATGCACAAAATCAATGATTACCATGCCAAAACTTTGGAAAAAACAGCACCTTCTAGTGTTTAAAGGCAGTCCCAAAGTAAAGCACTTATTCTTACATGGAGTAACAGATGCTTCTCTTTGTAGTCATCGAGGGAGTCTCCTTCAAATTAAACTAAAAACAGACCAGTTGGACACTGGGAAGTCAGTCAGCAAACATTTACCCCAACTTGATAGCACTTTCTGCTTTGGTTGAAAAGAAAGATGCTAAAGTTAGAGTAGACATCAGCTGCTTTTCACTCAAGGAGGCAAGGATTTGAAAAGTTGGTCACAGAGGAGGATGCATAATTGTGTCCAATTTTTCAATTTTATTCAGCATTTACAGTTACAAGCTTGGACCAGAGGCATATATCTGCAAAATAAGAAATACTAATTAATTAAATAAAAAACTATAAGAAATAGAACATAGGTGAAGCTTTGGTTGCTCTTCATTTCCTCATTACTACTACCCCAAAGAGAAGCACTTATGAACATAGGACCAATCAATGCTCCCATTTGAAGTAATCTTAATGGGATGGATACTGTGATTATCTGATCATTGCATTTAGAACTCAGTTTGGCGTCCCAGAAAATAAATTATCTCCTGAATCACTGGTCACTTGAAACTACCCCAACAAATAGCACTTACCTATTACAACAGACAAGTCAGTGCCATTATGAGGGTATCGATAGTGACAAATCAAAATATTTTCCATTTCGAAGACTACAATTCTGTGGAATCAGATGAGGACATTTCCAGCCAGAGATACCAGGAGCATGCTGCCTGCAGTCAAGGTGAGATGATCTGAGCAGTTTTGTTAACAGCACCCATTATAAATATGTCTATGGCTCTTTGGCTTTGCTGTGGTCGTTGGTACTTGGGTAGTTTTGAAAGGCCATTAATCTTTGATTGCCCTGTTAATATCTTTGGAATGCCTCAGCATTCTTGAGCATGGATGGACTTTTCACACATTTAAAGCATTTCATGCAAATTCAACTATTATAATGTTTTCTGAAAGAAGAACATTATGATAGTCCTTGTTAAAGCATAGAAACACACCATGCACAAAATCAATGATTACCATGCCAAAACTTTGGAAAAAACAGCACCTTCTAGTGTTTAAAGGCAGTCCCAAAGTAAAGCACTTATTCTTACATGGAGTAACAGATGCTTCTCTTTGTAGTCATCGAGGGAGTCTCCTTCAAATGAAACTAAAAACAGACCAGTTGGACACTGGGAAGTCAGTCAGCAAACATTTACCCCAACTTGATAGCACTTTCTGCTTTGGTTGAAAAGAAAGATGCTAAAGTTAGAGTAGACATCAGCTGCTTTTCACTCAAGGAGGCAAGGATTTGAAAAGTTGGTCACAGAGGAGGATGCATAATTGTGTCCAATTTTTCAATTTTATTCAGCATTTACAGTTACAAGCTTGGACCAGAGGCATATATCTGCAAAATAAGAAATACTAATTAATTAAATAAAAAACTATAAGAAATAGAACATAGGTGAAGCTTTGGTTGCTCTTCATTTCCTCATTACTACTACCCCAAAGAGAAGCACTTATGAACATAGGACCAATCAATGCTCCCATTTGAAGTAATCTTAATGGGATGGATACTGTGATTATCTGATCATTGCATTTAGAACTCAGTTTGGCGTCCCAGAAAATAAATTATCTCCTGAATCACTGGTCACTTGAAACTACCCCAACAAATAGCACTTACCTATTACAACAGACAAGTCAGTGCCATTATGAGGGTACCGATAGTGACAAATCAAAATATTTTCCATTTCGAAGACTATAACAGACAAGTCAGTGCCATTATGAGGGTACCGATAGTGACAAATCAAAATATTTTCCATTTCGAAGACTACAATTCTGTGGAATCAGATGAGGACATTTCCAGCCAGAGATACCAGGAGCATGCTGCCTGCAGTCAAGGTGAGCTGATCTGAGCAGTTTTGTTAACAGCACCCATTATAAATATGTCTATGGCTCTTTGGCTTTGCTGTGGTCGTTGGTACTTTGGTAGTTTTGAAAGGCCATTAATCTTTGATTGCCCTGTTAATATCTTTGGAATGCCTCAGCATTCTTGAGCATGGATGGACTTTTCACACATTTAAAGCATTTCATGCAAATTCAACTATTATAATATTTTCTGAAAGAAGAACATTATGACAGTCCTTGTTAAAGCATAGAAACACACCATGCACAAAATCAATGATTACCATGCCAAAACTTTGGAAAAAACAGCACCTTCTAGTGTTTAAATTTGGATTCTGCTGTAATCAAGGCAATGGACAAACCCACTGATGAACAAACACCAGCAAGGCAGTCCCAAAGTAAAGCACTTATTCTTACATGGATTAACAGATGCTTCTCTTTGTAGTCATCGAGGGAGTCTCCTTCAAATGAAACTAAAAACAGACCAGTTGGACACTGGGAAGTCAGTCAGCAAACATTTACCCCAACTTGATAGCACTTTCTGCTTTGGTTGAAAAGAAAGATGCTAAAGTTAGAGTAGACATCAGCTGCTTTTCACTCAAGGAGGCAAGGATTTGAAAAGTTGGCCACAGAGGAGGATGCATAATTGTGTCCAATTTTTTCAATTTTATTCAGCATTTACAGTTACAAGTTTGGACCAGAGGCATATATCTGCAAAATAAGAAATACTAATTAATTAAATAAAAACTATAAGAAATAGAACATAGGTGAAGCTTTGGTTGCTCTTCATTTCCTCATTACTACTACCCCAAAGAGAAGCACTTATGAACATAGGACCAATCAATGCTCCCATTTGAAGTAATCTTAATGGGATGGATACTGTGAATATCTGATCATTGCATTTAGAACTCAGTTTGGCGTCCCAGAAAATAAATTATCTCCTGAAGCACTGGTCACTTGAAACTACCCCAACAAATAGCACTTACCTATTACAACAGACAAGTCAGTGCCATTATGAGGGTACCGATAGTGACAAATCAAAATATTTTCCATTTCGAAGACTACAATTCTGTGGAATCAGATGAGGACATTTCCAGCCAGAGATACCAGGAGCATGCTGCCTGCAGTCAAGGTGAGCTGATCTGAGCAGTTTTGTTAACAGCACCCATTATAAATATGTCTATGGCTCTTTGGCTTTGCTGTGGTCGTTGGTACTTGGGTAGTTTTGAAAGGCCATTAATCTTTGATTGCCCTGTTAATATCTTTGGAATGCCTCAGCACTCTTGAGCATGGATGGACCTTTCAAACATTTAAAGCATTTCATGCAAATTCAACTATTATAATGTTTTCTGAAAGAAGAACATTATGATAGTCCTTGTTAAAGCATAGAAACACACCATGCACAAAATCAATGATTACCATGCCAAAACTTTGGAAAAAACAGCACCTTCTAGTGTTTAAATTTGGATTCTGCTGTAATCAAGACAATGGACAAACCCACTGATGAACAAACACCAGCAAGGCAGTCCAAAAGTAAAACACTTATTCTTACATGGAATAACAGATGCTTCTCTTTGTAGTCAGCGAGGGAGTCTCCTTCAAATGAAACTAAAAACAGACCAGTTGGACACTGGGAAGTCAGTCAGCAAACATTTACCCCAACTTGATAGCACTTTCTGCTTTGGTTGAAAAGAAAAATGCTAAAGTTAGAGTAGACATCAGCTGCTTTTCACTCAAGGAGGCATGGATTTGAAAAGTTGGCCACAGAGGAGGATGCATAATTGTGTCCAATTTTTTTCAATTTTATTCAGCATTTACAGTTACAAGTTTGGACCAGAGGCATATATCTGCAAAATAAGAAATACTAATTAATTAAATAAAAAACTATAAGAAATAGAACATAGGTGAAGCTTTGGTTGCTCTTCATTTCCTCATTACTACTACCCCAAAGAGAAGCACTTATGAACATAGGACCAATCAATGCTCCCATTTGAAGTAATCTTAATGGGATGGATACTGTGATTATCTGATCATTGCAATTAGAACTCAGTTTGGCGTCCCAGAAAATAAATGATCTCCTGAAGCACTGGTCACTTGAAACTACCCCAACAAATAGCACTTACCTATTACAACAGACAAGTCAGTGCCATTATGAGAGTACCGATAGTGACAAATCAAAATATTTTCCATTTCGAAGACTACAATTCTGTGGAATCAGATGAGGACATTTCCAGCCAGAGATACCAGGAGCATGCTGCCTGCAGTCAAGGTGAGCTGATCTGAGCAGTTTTGTTAACAGCACCCATTATGAATATGTCTATGGTTCTTTGGCTTTGCTGTGGTCGTTGGTACTTGGGTAGTTTTGAAAGGCCATTAATCTTTGATTGCCCTGTTAATATCTTTGGAATGCCTCAGCATTCTTGAGCATGGATGGACTTTTCACACATTTAAAGCATTTCATGCAAATTCAACTATTATAATGTTTTCTGAAAGAAGAACATTATGATAGTCCTTGTTAAAGCATAGAAACACACCATGCACAAAATCAATGATTACCATGCCAAAACTTTGGAAAAAACAGCACCTTCTAGTGTTTAAAGGCAGTCCCAAAGTAAAGCACTTATTCTTACATGGAGTAACAGATGCTTCTCTTTGTAGTCATCGAGGGAGTCTCCTTCAAATTAAACTAAAAACAGACCAGTTGGACACTGGGAAGTCAGTCAGCAAACATTTACCCCAACTTGATAGCACTTTCTGCTTTGGTTGAAAAGAAAGATGCTAAAGTTAGAGTAGACATCAGCTGCTTTTCACTCAAGGAGGCAAGGATTTGAAAAGTTGGTCACAGAGGAGGATGCATAATTGTGTCCAATTTTTCAATTTTATTCAGCATTTACAGTTACAAGCTTGGACCAGAGGCATATATCTGCAAAATAAGAAATACTAATTAATTAAATAAAAAACTATAAGAAATAGAACATAGGTGAAGCTTTGGTTGCTCTTCATTTCCTCATTACTACTACCCCAAAGAGAAGCACTTATGAACATAGGACCAATCAATGCTCCCATTTGAAGTAATCTTAATGGGATGGATACTGTGATTATCTGATCATTGCATTTAGAACTCAGTTTGGCGTCCCAGAAAATAAATTATCTCCTGAATCACTGGTCACTTGAAACTACCCCAACAAATAGCACTTACCTATTACAACAGACAAGTCAGTGCCATTATGAGGGTATCGATAGTGACAAATCAAAATATTTTCCATTTCGAAGACTACAATTCTGTGGAATCAGATGAGGACATTTCCAGCCAGAGATACCAGGAGCATGCTGCCTGCAGTCAAGGTGAGATGATCTGAGCAGTTTTGTTAACAGCACCCATTATAAATATGTCTATGGCTCTTTGGCTTTGCTGTGGTCGTTGGTACTTGGGTAGTTTTGAAAGGCCATTAATCTTTGATTGCCCTGTTAATATCTTTGGAATGCCTCAGCATTCTTGAGCATGGATGGACTTTTCACACATTTAAAGCATTTCATGCAAATTCAACTATTATAATGTTTTCTGAAAGAAGAACATTATGATAGTCCTTGTTAAAGCATAGAAACACACCATGCACAAAATCAATGATTACCATGCCAAAACTTTGGAAAAAACAGCACCTTCTAGTGTTTAAAGGCAGTCCCAAAGTAAAGCACTTATTCTTACATGGAGTAACAGATGCTTCTCTTTGTAGTCATCGAGGGAGTCTCCTTCAAATGAAACTAAAAACAGACCAGTTGGACACTGGGAAGTCAGTCAGCAAACATTTACCCCAACTTGATAGCACTTTCTGCTTTGGTTGAAAAGAAAGATGCTAAAGTTAGAGTAGACATCAGCTGCTTTTCACTCAAGGAGGCAAGGATTTGAAAAGTTGGTCACAGAGGAGGATGCATAATTGTGTCCAATTTTTCAATTTTATTCAGCATTTACAGTTACAAGCTTGGACCAGAGGCATATATCTGCAAAATAAGAAATACTAATTAATTAAATAAAAAACTATAAGAAATAGAACATAGGTGAAGCTTTGGTTGCTCTTCATTTCCTCATTACTACTACCCCAAAGAGAAGCACTTATGAACATAGGACCAATCAATGCTCCCATTTGAAGTAATCTTAATGGGATGGATACTGTGATTATCTGATCATTGCATTTAGAACTCAGTTTGGCGTCCCAGAAAATAAATTATCTCCTGAATCACTGGTCACTTGAAACTACCCCAACAAATAGCACTTACCTATTACAACAGACAAGTCAGTGCCATTATGAGGGTACCGATAGTGACAAATCAAAATATTTTCCATTTCGAAGACTACAATTCTGTGGAATCAGATGAGGACATTTCCAGCCAGAGATACCAGGAGCATGCTGCCTGCAGTCAAGGTGAGCTGATCTGAGCAGTTTTGTTAACAGCACCCTTTATAAATATGTCTATGGCTCTTTGGCTTTGCTGTGGTCATTGGTACTTGGGTAGTTTTGAAAGGCCATTAATCTTTGATTGCCCTGTTAATATCTTTGGAATGCCTCAGCATTCTTGAGCATGGATGGACTTTTCACACATTTAAAGCATTTCATGCAAATTCAACTATTATAATGTTTTCTGAAAGAAGAACATTATGACAGTCCTTGTTAAAGCATAGAAACACACCATGCACAAAATCAATGATTACCATGCCAAAACTTTGGAAAAAACAGCACCTTCTAGTGTTTAAATTTGGATTCTGCTGTAATCAAGGCAATGGACAAACCCACTGATGAACAAACACCAGCAAGGCAGTCCCAAAGTAAAGCACTTATTCTTACATGGATTAACAGATGCTTCTCTTTGTAGTCATCGAGGGAGTCTCCTTCAAATGAAACTAAAAACAGACCAGTTGGACACTGGGAAGTCAGTCAGCAAACATTTACCCCAACTTGATAGCACTTTCTGCTTTGGTTGAAAAGAAAGATGCTAAAGTTAGAGTAGACATCAGCTGCTTTTCACTCAAGGAGGCAAGGATTTGAAAAGTTGGCCACAGAGGAGGATGCATAATTGTGTCCAATTTTTTCAATTTTATTCAGCATTTACAGTTACAAGTTTGGACCAGAGGCATATATCTGCAAAATAAGAAATACTAATTAATTAAATAAAAAAACTATAAGAAACAGAACATAGGTGAAGCTTTGGTTGCTCTTCATTTCCTCATTACTACTACCCCAAAGAGAAGCACTTATGAACATAGGACCAATCAATGCTCCCATTTGAAGTAATCTTAATGGGATGGATACTGTGATTATCTGATCATTGCATTTAGAACTCAGTTTGGCGTCCCAGAAAATAAATTATCTCCTGAAGCACTGGTCACTTGAAACTACCCCAACAAATAGCACTTACCTATTACAACAGACAAGTCAGTGCCTTTATGAGGGTACCGATAGTGACAAATCAAAATATTTTCCATTTCGGAGACTACAATTCTGTGGAATCAGATGAGGACATTTCCAGCCAGAGACACCAGGAGCATGCTGCCTGCAGTCAAGGTGAGCTGATCTGAGCAGTTTTGTTAACAGCACCCATTATAAATATGTCTATGGCTCTTTGGCTTTGCTGTGGTCGTTGGTACTTGGGTAGTTTTGAAAGGCCATTAATCTTTGATTGCCCTGTTAATATCTTTGGAATGCCTCAGCATTCTTGAGCATGGATGGACTTTTCACACATTTAAAGCATTTCATGCAAATTCAACTATTATAATGTTTTCTGAAAGAAGAACATTATGACAGTCCTTGTTAAAGCATAGAAACACACCATGCACAAAATCAATGATTACCATGCCAAAACTTTGGAAAAAACAGCACCTTCTAGTGTTTAAATTTGGATTCTGCTGTAATCAAGGCAATGGACAAACCCACTGATGAAAAAACACCAGCAAGGCAGTCCCAAAGTAAAGCACTTATTCTTACATGGAATAACAGATGCTTCTCTTTGTAGTCATCGAGGGAGTCTCCTTCAAATGAAACTAAAAACAGACCAGTTGGACACTGGGAAGTCAGTCAGCAAACATTTACCCCAACTTGATAGCACTTTCTGCTTTGGTTGAAAAGAAAGATGCTAAAGTTAGAGTAGACATCAGCTGCTTTTCACTCAAGGAGGCAAGGATTAGAAAAGTTGGCCACAGAGGAGGATGCATAATTGTGTCAATTTTTTTCAATTTTATTCAGCATTTACAGTTACAAGTTTGGACCAGAGGCATATATCTGCAAAATAAGAAATACTAATTAATTAAATAAAAAACTATAAGAAATAGAACATAGGTGAAGCTTTGGTTGCTCTTCATTTCCTCATTACTACTACCCCAAAGAGAAGCACTTATGAACATAGGACCAATCAATGCTCCCATTTGAAGTAATCTTAATGGGATGGATACTGTGATTATCTGATCATTGCAATTAGAACTCAGTTTGGCGTCCCAGAAAATAAATGATCTCCTGAAGCACTGGTCACTTGAAACTACCCCAACAAATAGCACTTACCTATTACAACAGACAAGTCAGTGCCATTATGAGAGTACCGATAGTGACAAATCAAAATATTTTCCATTTCGAAGACTACAATTCTGTGGAATCAGATGAGGACATTTCCAGCCAGAGATACCAGGAGCATGCTGCCTGCAGTCAAGGTGAGCTGATCTGAGCAGTTTTGTTAACAGCACCCATTATGAATATGTCTATGGCTCTTTGGCTTTGCTGTGGTCGTTGGTACTTGGGTAGTTTTGAAAGGCCATTAATCTTTGATTGCCCTGTTAATATCTTTGGAATGCCTCAGCATTCTTGAGCATGGATGGACTTTTCACACATTTAAAGCATTTCATGCAAATTCAACTATTATAATGTTTTCTGAAAGAAGAACATTATGATAGTCCTTGTTAAAGCATAGAAACACACCATGCACAAAATCAATGATTACCATGCCAAAACTTTGGAAAAAACAGCACCTTCTAGTGTTTAAAGGCAGTCCCAAAGTAAAGCACTTATTCTTACATGGAGTAACAGATGCTTCTCTTTGTAGTCATCGAGGGAGTCTCCTTCAAATGAAACTAAAAACAGACCAGTTGGACACTGGGAAGTCAGTCAGCAAACATTTACCCCAACTTGATAGCACTTTCTGCTTTGGTTGAAAAGAAAGATGCTAAAGTTAGAGTAGACATCAGCTGCTTTTCACTCAAGGAGGCAAGGATTTGAAAAGTTGGTCACAGAGGAGGATGCATAATTGTGTCCAATTTTTCAATTTTATTCAGCATTTACAGTTACAAGCTTGGACCAGAGGCATATATCTGCAAAATAAGAAATACTAATTAATTAAATAAAAAACTATAAGAAATAGAACATAGGTGAAGCTTTGGTTGCTCTTCATTTCCTCATTACTACTACCCCAAAGAGAAGCACTTATGAACATAGGACCAATCAATGCTCCCATTTGAAGTAATCTTAATGGGATGGATACTGTGATTATCTGATCATTGCATTTAGAACTCAGTTTGGCGTCCCAGAAAATAAATTATCTCCTGAATCACTGGTCACTTGAAACTACCCCAACAAATAGCACTTACCTATTACAACAGACAAGTCAGTGCCATTATGAGGGTATCGATAGTGACAAATCAAAATATTTTCCATTTCGAAGACTACAATTCTGTGGAATCAGATGAGGACATTTCCAGCCAGAGATACCAGGAGCATGCTGCCTGCAGTCAAGGTGAGCTGATCTGAGCAGTTTTGTTAACAGCACCCATTATAAATATGTCTATGGCTCTTTGGCTTTGCTGTGGTCGTTGGTACTTTGGTAGTTTTGAAAGGCCATTAATCTTTGATTGCCCTGTTAATATCTTTGGAATGCCTCAGCATTCTTGAGCATGGATGGACTTTTCACACATTTAAAGCATTTCATGCAAATTCAACTATTATAATATTTTCTGAAAGAAGAACATTATGACAGTCCTTGTTAAAGCATAGAAACACACCATGCACAAAATCAATGATTACCATGCCAAAACTTTGGAAAAAACAGCACCTTCTAGTGTTTAAATTTGGATTCTGCTGTAATCAAGGCAATGGACAAACCCACTGATGAACAAACACCAGCAAGGCAGTCCCAAAGTAAAGCACTTATTCTTACATGGATTAACAGATGCTTCTCTTTGTAGTCATCGAGGGAGTCTCCTTCAAATGAAACTAAAAACAGACCAGTTGGACACTGGGAAGTCAGTCAGCAAACATTTACCCCAACTTGATAGCACTTTCTGCTTTGGTTGAAAAGAAAGATGCTAAAGTTAGAGTAGACATCAGCTGCTTTTCACTCAAGGAGGCAAGGATTTGAAAAGTTGGCCACAGAGGAGGATGCATAATTGTGTCCAATTTTTTTAATTTTATTCAGCATTTACAGTTACAAGTTTGGACCAGAGGCATATATCTGCAAAATAAGAAATACTAATTAATTAAATAAAAACTATAAGAAATAGAACATAGGTGAAGCTTTGGTTGCTCTTCATTTCCTCATTACTACTACCCCAAAGAGAAGCACTTATGAACATAGGACCAATCAATGCTCCCATTTGAAGTAATCTTAATGGGATGGATACTGTGAATATCTGATCATTGCATTTAGAACTCAGTTTGGCGTCCCAGAAAATAAATTATCTCCTGAAGCACTGGTCACTTGAAACTACCCCAACAAATAGCACTTACCTATTACAACAGACAAGTCAGTGCCATTATGAGGGTACCGATAGTGACAAATCAAAATATTTTCCATTTCGAAGACTACAATTCTGTGGAATCAGATGAGGACATTTCCAGCCAGAGATACCAGGAGCATGCTGCCTGCAGTCAAGGTGAGCTGATCTGAGCAGTTTTGTTAACAGCACCCATTATAAATATGTCTATGGCTCTTTGGCTTTGCTGTGGTCGTTGGTACTTGGGTAGTTTTGAAAGGCCATTAATCTTTGATTGCCCTGTTAATATCTTTGGAATGCCTCAGCACTCTTGAGCATGGATGGACCTTTCAAACATTTAAAGCATTTCATGCAAATTCAACTATTATAATGTTTTCTGAAAGAAGAACATTATGATAGTCCTTGTTAAAGCATAGAAACACACCATGCACAAAATCAATGATTACCATGCCAAAACTTTGGAAAAAACAGCACCTTCTAGTGTTTAAATTTGGATTCTGCTGTAATCAAGGCAATGGACAAACCCACTGATGAACAAACACCAGCAAGGCAGTCCAAAAGTAAAACACTTATTCTTACATGGAATAACAGATGCTTCTCTTTGTAGTCAGCGAGGGAGTCTCCTTCAAATGAAACTAAAAACAGACCAGTTGGACACTGGGAAGTCAGTCAGCAAACATTTACCCCAACTTGATAGCACTTTCTGCTTTGGTTGAAAAGAAAAATGCTAAAGTTAGAGTAGACATCAGCTGCTTTTCACTCAAGGAGGCATGGATTTGAAAAGTTGGCCACAGAGGAGGATGCATAATTGTGTCCAATTTTTTTCAATTTTATTCAGCATTTACAGTTACAAGTTTGGACCAGAGGCATATATCTGCAAAATAAGAAATACTAATTAATTAAATAAAAAACTATAAGAAATAGAACATAGGTGAAGCTTTGGTTGCTCTTCATTTCCTCATTACTACTACCCCAAAGAGAAGCACTTATGAACATAGGACCAATCAATGCTCCCATTTGAAGTAATCTTAATGGGATGGATACTGTGATTATCTGATCATTGCAATTAGAACTCAGTTTGGCGTCCCAGAAAATAAATGATCTCCTGAAGCACTGGTCACTTGAAACTACCCCAACAAATAGCACTTACCTATTACAACAGACAAGTCAGTGCCATTATGAGAGTACCGATAGTGACAAATCAAAATATTTTCCATTTCGAAGACTACAATTCTGTGGAATCAGATGAGGACATTTCCAGCCAGAGATACCAGGAGCATGCTGCCTGCAGTCAAGGTGAGCTGATCTGAGCAGTTTTGTTAACAGCACCCATTATGAATATGTCTATGGTTCTTTGGCTTTGCTGTGGTCGTTGGTACTTGGGTAGTTTTGAAAGGCCATTAATCTTTGATTGCCCTGTTAATATCTTTGGAATGCCTCAGCATTCTTGAGCATGGATGGACTTTTCACACATTTAAAGCATTTCATGCAAATTCAACTATTATAATGTTTTCTGAAAGAAGAACATTATGATAGTCCTTGTTAAAGCATAGAAACACACCATGCACAAAATCAATGATTACCATGCCAAAACTTTGGAAAAAACAGCACCTTCTAGTGTTTAAAGGCAGTCCCAAAGTAAAGCACTTATTCTTACATGGAGTAACAGATGCTTCTCTTTGTAGTCATCGAGGGAGTCTCCTTCAAATTAAACTAAAAACAGACCAGTTGGACACTGGGAAGTCAGTCAGCAAACATTTACCCCAACTTGATAGCACTTTCTGCTTTGGTTGAAAAGAAAGATGCTAAAGTTAGAGTAGACATCAGCTGCTTTTCACTCAAGGAGGCAAGGATTTGAAAAGTTGGTCACAGAGGAGGATGCATAATTGTGTCCAATTTTTCAATTTTATTCAGCATTTACAGTTACAAGCTTGGACCAGAGGCATATATCTGCAAAATAAGAAATACTAATTAATTAAATAAAAAACTATAAGAAATAGAACATAGGTGAAGCTTTGGTTGCTCTTCATTTCCTCATTACTACTACCCCAAAGAGAAGCACTTATGAACATAGGACCAATCAATGCTCCCATTTGAAGTAATCTTAATGGGATGGATACTGTGATTATCTGATCATTGCATTTAGAACTCAGTTTGGCGTCCCAGAAAATAAATTATCTCCTGAATCACTGGTCACTTGAAACTACCCCAACAAATAGCACTTACCTATTACAACAGACAAGTCAGTGCCATTATGAGGGTATCGATAGTGACAAATCAAAATATTTTCCATTTCGAAGACTACAATTCTGTGGAATCAGATGAGGACATTTCCAGCCAGAGATACCAGGAGCATGCTGCCTGCAGTCAAGGTGAGATGATCTGAGCAGTTTTGTTAACAGCACCCATTATAAATATGTCTATGGCTCTTTGGCTTTGCTGTGGTCGTTGGTACTTGGGTAGTTTTGAAAGGCCATTAATCTTTGATTGCCCTGTTAATATCTTTGGAATGCCTCAGCATTCTTGAGCATGGATGGACTTTTCACACATTTAAAGCATTTCATGCAAATTCAACTATTATAATGTTTTCTGAAAGAAGAACATTATGATAGTCCTTGTTAAAGCATAGAAACACACCATGCACAAAATCAATGATTACCATGCCAAAACTTTGGAAAAAACAGCACCTTCTAGTGTTTAAAGGCAGTCCCAAAGTAAAGCACTTATTCTTACATGGAGTAACAGATGCTTCTCTTTGTAGTCATCGAGGGAGTCTCCTTCAAATGAAACTAAAAACAGACCAGTTGGACACTGGGAAGTCAGTCAGCAAACATTTACCCCAACTTGATAGCACTTTCTGCTTTGGTTGAAAAGAAAGATGCTAAAGTTAGAGTAGACATCAGCTGCTTTTCACTCAAGGAGGCAAGGATTTGAAAAGTTGGTCACAGAGGAGGATGCATAATTGTGTCCAATTTTTCAATTTTATTCAGCATTTACAGTTACAAGCTTGGACCAGAGGCATATATCTGCAAAATAAGAAATACTAATTAATTAAATAAAAAACTATAAGAAATAGAACATAGGTGAAGCTTTGGTTGCTCTTCATTTCCTCATTACTACTACCCCAAAGAGAAGCACTTATGAACATAGGACCAATCAATGCTCCCATTTGAAGTAATCTTAATGGGATGGATACTGTGATTATCTGATCATTGCATTTAGAACTCAGTTTGGCGTCCCAGAAAATAAATTATCTCCTGAATCACTGGTCACTTGAAACTACCCCAACAAATAGCACTTACCTATTACAACAGACAAGTCAGTGCCATTATGAGGGTACCGATAGTGACAAATCAAAATATTTTCCATTTCGAAGACTACAATTCTGTGGAATCAGATGAGGACATTTCCAGCCAGAGATACCAGGAGCATGCTGCCTGCAGTCAAGGTGAGCTGATCTGAGCAGTTTTGTTAACAGCACCCTTTATAAATATGTCTATGGCTCTTTGGCTTTGCTGTGGTCATTGGTACTTGGGTAGTTTTGAAAGGCCATTAATCTTTGATTGCCCTGTTAATATCTTTGGAATGCCTCAGCATTCTTGAGCATGGATGGACTTTTCACACATTTAAAGCATTTCATGCAAATTCAACTATTATAATGTTTTCTGAAAGAAGAACATTATGACAGTCCTTGTTAAAGCATAGAAACACACCATGCACAAAATCAATGATTACCATGCCAAAACTTTGGAAAAAACAGCACCTTCTAGTGTTTAAATTTGGATTCTGCTGTAATCAAGGCAATGGACAAACCCACTGATGAACAAACACCAGCAAGGCAGTCCCAAAGTAAAGCACTTATTCTTACATGGATTAACAGATGCTTCTCTTTGTAGTCATCGAGGGAGTCTCCTTCAAATGAAACTAAAAACAGACCAGTTGGACACTGGGAAGTCAGTCAGCAAACATTTACCCCAACTTGATAGCACTTTCTGCTTTGGTTGAAAAGAAAGATGCTAAAGTTAGAGTAGACATCAGCTGCTTTTCACTCAAGGAGGCAAGGATTTGAAAAGTTGGCCACAGAGGAGGATGCATAATTGTGTCCAATTTTTTCAATTTTATTCAGCATTTACAGTTACAAGTTTGGACCAGAGGCATATATCTGCAAAATAAGAAATACTAATTAATTAAATAAAAAAACTATAAGAAACAGAACATAGGTGAAGCTTTGGTTGCTCTTCATTTCCTCATTACTACTACCCCAAAGAGAAGCACTTATGAACATAGGACCAATCAATGCTCCCATTTGAAGTAATCTTAATGGGATGGATACTGTGATTATCTGATCATTGCATTTAGAACTCAGTTTGGCGTCCCAGAAAATAAATTATCTCCTGAATCACTGGTCACTTGAAACTACCCCAACAAATAGCACTTACCTATTACAACAGACAAGTCAGTGCCATTATGAGGGTACCGATAGTGACAAATCAAAATATTTTCCATTTCGAAGACTACAATTCTGTGGAATCAGATGAGGACATTTCCAGCCAGAGATACCAGGAGCATGCTGCCTGCAGTCAAGGTGAGCTGATCTGAGCAGTTTTGTTAACAGCACCCATTATAAATATGTCTATGGCTCTTTGGCTTTGCTGTGGTCGTTGGTACTTGGGTAGTTTTGAAAGGCCATTAATCTTTGATTGCCCTGTTAATATCTTTGGAATGCCTCAGCATTCTTGAGCATGGATGGACTTTTCACACATTTAAAGCATTTCATGCAAATTCAACTATTATAATGTTTTCTGAAAGAAGAACATTATGATAGTCCTTGTTAAAGCATAGAAACACACCATGCACAAAATCAATGATTACCATGCCAAAACTTTGGAAAAAACAGCACCTTCTAGTGTTTAAAGGCAGTCCCAAAGTAAAGCACTTATTCTTACATGGAGTAACAGATGCTTCTCTTTGTAGTCATCGAGGGAGTCTCCTTCAAATGAAACTAAAAACAGACCAGTTGGACACTGGGAAGTCAGTCAGCAAACATTTACCCCAACTTGATAGCACTTTCTGCTTTGGTTGAAAAGAAAGATGCTAAAGTTAGAGTAGACATCAGCTGCTTTTCACTCAAGGAGGCAAGGATTTGAAAAGTTGGTCACAGAGGAGGATGCATAATTGTGTCCAATTTTTCAATTTTATTCAGCATTTACAGTTACAAGCTTGGACCAGAGGCATATATCTGCAAAATAAGAAATACTAATTAATTAAATAAAAAACTATAAGAAATAGAACATAGGTGAAGCTTTGGTTGCTCTTCATTTCCTCATTACTACTACCCCAAAGAGAAGCACTTATGAACATAGGACCAATCAATGCTCCCATTTGAAGTAATCTTAATGGGATGGATACTGTGATTATCTGATCATTGCATTTAGAACTCAGTTTGGCGTCCCAGAAAATAAATTATCTCCTGAAGCACTGGTCACTTGAAACTACCCCAACAAATAGCACTTACCTATTACAACAGACAAGTCAGTGCCATTATGAGGGTACCGATAGTGACAAATCAAAATATTTTCCATTTCGGAGACTACAATTCTGTGGAATCAGATGAGGACATTTCCAGCCAGAGACACCAGGAGCATGCTGCCTGCAGTCAAGGTGAGCTGATCTGAGCAGTTTTGTTAACAGCACCCATTATAAATATGTCTATGGCTCTTTGGCTTTGCTGTGGTCGTTTGTACTTGGGTAGTTTTGAAAGGCCATTAATCTTTGATTGCCCTGTTAATATCTTTGGAATGCCTCAGCATTCTTGAGCATGGATGGACTTTTCACACATTTAAGGCATTTCATGCAAATTCAACTATTATAATGTTTTCTGAAAGAAGAACATTATGACAGTCCTTGTTAAAGCATAGAAACACACCATGCACAAAATCAATGATTACCATGCCAACACTTTGGAAAAAACAGCACCTTCTAGTGTTTAAATTTGGATTCTGCTGTAATCAAGGCAATGGACAAACCCACTGATGAAAAAACACCAGCAAGGCAGTCCCAAAGTAAAGCACTTATTCTTACATGGAATAACAGATGCTTCTCTTTGTAGTCATCGAGGGAGTCTCCTTCAAATGAAACTAAAAACAGACCAGTTGGACACTGGGAAGTCAGTCAGCAAACATTTACCCCAACTTGATAGCACTTTCTGCTTTGGTTGAAAAGAAAGATGCTAAAGTTAGAGTAGACATCAGCTGCTTTTCACTCAAGGAGGCAAGGATTTGAAAAGTTGGCCACAGAGGAGGATGCATAATTGTGTCAATTTTTTTTCAATTTTATTCAGCATTTACAATTACAAGTTTGGACCAGAGGTATATATCTGCAAAATAAGAAATACTAATTAATTAAATAAAAAACTATAAGAAATAGAACATAGGTGAAGCTTTGGTTGCTCTTCATTTCCTCATTACTACTACCCCAAAGAGAAGCACTTATGAACATAGGACCAATCAATGCTCCCATTTGAAGTAATCTTAATGGGATGGATACTGTGATTATCTGATCATTGCATTTAGAACTCAGTTTGGCGTCCCAGAAAATAAATTATCTCCTGAAGCACTGGTCACTTGAAACTACCCCAACAAATAGCACTTACCTATTACAACAGACAAGTCAGTGCCATTATGAGGGTACCGATAGTGACAAATCAAAATATTTTCCATTTCGGAGACTACAATTCTGTGGAATCAGATGAGGACATTTCCAGCCAGAGACACCAGGAGCATGCTGCCTGCAGTCAAGGTGAGCTGATCTGAGCAGTTTTGTTAACAGCACCCATTATAAATATGTCTATGGCTCTTTGGCTTTGCTGTGGTCGTTTGTACTTGGGTAGTTTTGAAAGGCCATTAATCTTTGATTGCCCTGTTAATATCTTTGGAATGCCTCAGCATTCTTGAGCATGGATGGACTTTTCACACATTTAAAGCATTTCATGCAAATTCAACTATTATAATGTTTTCTGAAAGAAAAACATTATGACAGTCCTTGTTAAAGCATAGAAACACACCATGCACAAAATCAATGATTACCATGCCAAAACTTTGGAAAAAACAGCACCTTCTAGTGTTTAAA
Source organism: Carassius gibelio (assembly GCF_023724105.1). Lineage (NCBI taxonomy): Eukaryota > Metazoa > Chordata > Actinopteri > Cypriniformes > Cyprinidae > Carassius > Carassius gibelio. Next base: position 24,989,438 of record NC_068380.1, on the reverse strand, counting down.
TTTGGATTCTGCTGTAATCAAGGCAATGGACAAACCCACTGATGAAAAAACACCAGCAAGGCAGTCCCAAAGTAAAGCACTTATTCTTACATGGAATAACAGATGCTTCTCTTTGTAGTCATCGAGGGAGTCTCCTTCAAATGAAACTAAAAACAGACCAGTTGGACACTGGGAAGTCAGTCAGCAAACATTTACCCCAACTTGATAGCACTTTCTGCTTTGGTTGAAAAGAAAGATGCTAAAGTTAGAGTAGACATCAGCTGCTTTTCACTCAAGGAGGCAAGGATTTGAAAAGTTGGCCACAGAGGAGGATGCATAATTGTGTCCAATTTTTTCAATTTTATTCAGCATTTACAGTTACAAGTTTGGACCAGAGGCATATATCTGCAAAATAAGAAATACTAATTAATTAAATAAAAAACTATAAGAAATAGAACATAGGTGAAGCTTTGGTTGCTCTTCATTTCCTCATTACTACTACCCCAAAGAGAAGCACTTATGAACATAGGACCAATCAATGCTCCCATTTGAAGTAATCTTAATGGGATGGATACTGTGATTATCTGATCATTGCATTTAGAACTCAGTTTGGCGTCCCAGAAAATAAATTATCTCCTGAAGCACTGGTCACTTGAAACTACCCCAACAAATAGCACTTACCTATTACAACAGACAAGTCAGTGCCATTATGAGGGTACCGATAGTGACAAATCAAAATATTTTCCATTTCGGAGACTACAATTCTGTGAAATCAGATGAGGACATTTCCAGCCAGAGATACCAGGAGCATGCTGCCTGCAGTCAAGGTGAGCTGATCTGAGCAGTTTTGTTAACAGCACCCATTATAAATATGTCTATGGCTCTTTGGCTTTGCTGTGGTCGTTGGTACTTGGGTAGTTTTGAAAGGCCATTAATCTTTGATTGCCCTGTTAATATCTTTGGAATGCCTCAGCATTCTTGAGCATGGATGGACTTTTCACACATTTAAAGCATTTCATGCAAATTCAACTATTATAATGTTTTCTGAAAGAAGAACATTATGATAGTCCTTGTTAAAGCATAGAAACACACCATGCACAAAATCAATGATTACCATGCCAAAACTTTGGAAAAAACAGCACCTTCTAGTGTTTAAAGGCAGTCCCAAAGTAAAGCACTTATTCTTACATGGAGTAACAGATGCTTCTCTTTGTAGTCATCGAGGGAGTCTCCTTCAAATGAAACTAAAAACAGACCAGTTGGACACTGGGAAGTCAGTCAGCAAACATTTACCCCAACTTGATAGCACTTTCTGCTTTGGTTGAAAAGAAAGATGCTAAAGTTAGAGTAGACATCAGCTGCTTTTCACTCAAGGAGGCAAGGATTTGAAAAGTTGGTCACAGAGGAGGATGCATAATTGTGTCCAATTTTTCAATTTTATTCAGCATTTACAGTTGCAAGCTTGGACCAGAGGCATATATCTGCAAAATAAGAAATACTAATTAATTAAATAAAAAACTATAAGAAATAGAACATAGGTGAAGCTTTGGTTGCTCTTCATTTCCTCATTACAACTACCCCAAAGAGAAGCACTTATGAACATAGGACCAATCAATGCTCCCATTTGAAGTAATCTTAATGGGATGGATACTGTGATTATCTGATCATTGCATTTAGAACTCAGTTTGGCGTCCCAGAAAATAAATTATCTCCTGAATCACTGGTCACTTGAAACTACCCCAACAAATAGCACTTACCTATTACAACAGACAAGTCAGTGCCATTATGAGGGTACCGATAGTGACAAATCAAAATATTTTCCATTTCGAAGACTACAATTCTGTGGAATCAGATGTGGACATTTCCAGCCAGAGATACCAGGAGCATGCTGCCTGCAGTCAAGGTGAGCTGATCTGAGCAGTTTTGTTAACAGCACCCATTATAAATATGTCTATGGCTCTTTGGCTTTGCTGTGGTCGTTGGTACTTGGGTAGTTTTGAAAGGCCATTAATCTTTGATTGCCCTGTTAATATCTTTGGAATGCCTCAGCATTCTTGAGCATGGATGGACTTTTCACACATTTAAAGCATTTCATGCAAATTCAACTATTATAATGTTTTCTGAAAGAAGAACATTATGATAGTCCTTGTTAAAGCATAGAAACACACCATGCACAAAATCAATGATTACCATGCCAAAACTTTGGAAAAAACAGCACCTTCTAGTGTTTAAAGGCAGTCCCAAAGTAAAGCACTTATTCTTACATGGAGTAACAGATGCTTCTCTTTGTAGTCATCGAGGGAGTCTCCTTCAAATGAAACTAAAAACAGACCAGTTGGACACTGGGAAGTCAGTCAGCAAACATTTACCCCAACTTGATAGCACTTTCTGCTTTGGTTGAAAAGAAAGATGCTAAAGTTAGAGTAGACATCAGCTGCTTTTCACTCAAGGAGGCAAGGATTTGAAAAGTTGGTCACAGAGGAGGATGCATAATTGTGTCCAATTTTTCAATTTTATTCAGCATTTACAGTTACAAGCTTGGACCAGAGGCATATATCTGCAAAATAAGAAATACTAATTAATTAAATAAAAAACTATAAGAAATAGAACATAGGTGAAGCTTTGGTTGCTCTTCATTTCCTCATTACTACTACCCCAAAGAGAAGCACTTATGAACATAGGACCAATCAATGCTCCCATTTGAAGTAATCTTAATGGGATGGATACTGTGATTATCTGATCATTGCATTTAGAACTCAGTTTGGCGTCCCAGAAAATAAATTATCTCCTGAATCACTGGTCACTTGAAACTACCCCAACAAATAGCACTTACCTATTACAAAAGACAAGTCAGTGCCATTATGAGGGTACCGATAGTGACAAATCAAAATATTTTCCATTTCGAAGACTACAATTCTGTGGAATCAGATGAGGACATTTCCAGCCAGAGATACCAGGAGCATGCTGCCTGCAGTCAAGGTGAGCTGATCTGAGCAGTTTTGTTAACAGCACCCATTATAAATATGTCTATGGCTCTTTGGCTTTGCTGTGGTCGTTGGTACTTGGGTAGTTTTGAAAGGCCATTAATCTTTGATTGCCCTGTTAATATCTTTGGAATGCCTCAGCATTCTTGAGCATGGATGGACTTTTCACACATTTAAAGCATTTCATGCAAATTCAACTATTATAATGTTTTCTGAAAGAAGAACATTATGATAGTCCTTGTTAAAGCATAGAAACACACCATGCACAAAATCAATGATTACCATGCCAAAACTTTGGAAAAAACAGCACCTTCTAGTGTTTAAAGGCAGTCCCAAAGTAAAGCACTTATTCTTACATGGAGTAACAGATGCTTCTCTTTGTAGTCATCGAGGGAGTCTCCTTCAAATGAAACTAAAAACAGACCAGTTGGACACTGGGAAGTCAGTCAGCAAACATTTACCCCAACTTGATAGCACTTTCTGCTTTGGTTGAAAAGAAAGATGCTAAAGTTAGAGTAGACATCAGCTGCTTTTCACTCAAGGAGGCAAGGATTTGAAAAGTTGGTCACAGAGGAGGATGCATAATTGTGTCCAATTTTTCAATTTTATTCAGCATTTACAGTTGCAAGCTTGGACCAGAGGCATATATCTGCAAAATAAGAAATACTAATTAATTAAATAAAAAACTATAAGAAATAGAACATAGGTGAAGCTTTGGTTGCTCTTCATTTCCTCATTACTACTACCCCAAAGAGAAGCACTTATGAACATAGGACCAATCAATGCTCCCATTTGAAGTAATCTTAATGGGATGGATACTGTGATTATCTGATCATTGCATTTAGAACTCAGTTTGGCGTCCCAGAAAATAAATTATCTCCTGAATCACTGGTCACTTGAAACTACCCCAACAAATAGCACTTACCTATTACAACAGACAAGTCAGTGCCATTATGAGGGTACCGATAGTGACAAATCAAAATATTTTCCATTTCGAAGACTACAATTCTGTGGAATCAGATGAGGACATTTCCAGCCAGAGATACCAGGAGCATGCTGCCTGCAGTCAAGGTGAGCTGATCTGAGCAGTTTTGTTAACAGCACCCATTATAAATATGTCTATGGCTCTTTGGCTTTGCTGTGGTCGTTGGTACTTTGGTAGTTTTGAAAGGCCATTAATCTTTGATTGCCCTGTTAATATCTTTGGAATGCCTCAGCATTCTTGAGCATGGATGGACTTTTCACACATTTAAAGCATTTCATGCAAATTCAACTATTATAATATTTTCTGAAAGAAGAACATTATGACAGTCCTTGTTAAAGCATAGAAACACACCATGCACAAAATCAATGATTACCATGCCAAAACTTTGGAAAAAACAGCACCTTCTAGTGTTTAAATTTGGATTCTGCTGTAATCAAGGCAATGGACAAACCCAGTGATGAACAAACACCAGCAAGGCAGTCCCAAAGTAAAGCACTTATTCTTACATGTAATAACAGATGCTTCTCTTTGTAGTCATCGAGGGAGTCTCCTTCAAATGAAACTAAAAACAGACCAGTTGGACACTGGGAAGTCAGTCAGCAAACATTTACCCCAACTTGATAGCACTTTCTGCTTTGGTTGAAAAGAAAGATGCTAAAGTTAGAGTAGACATCAGCTGCTTTTCACTCAAGGAGGCAAGGATTTGAAAAGTTGGCCACAGAGGAGGATGCATAATTGTGTCAAATTTTTTTCAATTTTATTCAGCATTTACAATTACAAGTTTGGACCAGAGGTATATATCTGCAAAATAAGAAATACTAATTAATTAAATAAAAAACTATAAGAAATAGAACATAGGTGAAGCTTTGGTTGCTCTTCATTTCCTCATTACTACTACCCCAAAGAGAAGCACTTATGAACATAGGACCAATCAATGCTCCCATTTGAAGTAATCTTAATGGGATGGATACTGTGATTATCTGATCATTGCATTTAGAACTCAGTTTGGCGTCCCAGAAAATAAATTATCTCCTGAAGCACTGGTCACTTGAAACTACCCCAACAAATAGCACTTACCTATTACAACAGACAAGTCAGTGCCATTATGAGGGTACCGATAGTGACAAATCAAAATATTTTCCATTTCGGAGACTACAATTCTGTGGAATCAGATGAGGACATTTCCAGCCAGAGACACCAGGAGCATGCTGCCTGCAGTCAAGGTGAGCTGATCTGAGCAGTTTTGTTAACAGCACCCATTATAAATATGTCTATGGCTCTTTGGCTTTGCTGTGGTCGTTTGTACTTGGGTAGTTTTGAAAGGCCATTAATCTTTGATTGCCCTGTTAATATCTTTGGAATGCCTCAGCATTCTTGAGCATGGATGGACTTTTCACACATTTAAAGCATTTCATGCAAATTCAACTATTATAATGTTTTCTGAAAGAAGAACATTATGATAGTCCTTGTTAAAGCATAGAAACACACCATGCACAAAATCAATGATAACCATGCCAAAACTTTGGAAAAAACAGCACCTTCTAGTGTTTAAAGGCAGTCCCAAAGTAAAGCACTTATTCTTACATGGAGTAACAGATGCTTCTCTTTGTAGTCATCGAGGGAGTCTCCTTCAAATGAAACTAAAAACAGACCAGTTGGACACTGGGAAGTCAGTCAGCAAACATTTACCCCAACTTGATAGCACTTTCTGCTTTGGTTGAAAAGAAAAATGCTAAAGTTAGAGTAGACATCAGCTGCTTTTCACTCAAGGAGGCAAGGATTTGAAAAGTTGGTCACAGAGGAGGATGCATAATTGTGTCCAATTTTTTAATTTTATTCAGCATTTACAGTTACAATCTTGGACCAGAGGCATATATCTGCAAAATAAGAAATACTAATTAATTAAATAAAAAACTATAAGAAATAGAACATAGGTGAAGCTTTGGTTGCTCTTCATTTCCTCATTACTACTACCCCAAAGAGAAGCACTTATGAACATAGGACCAATCAATGCTCCCATTTGAAGTAATCTTAATGGGATGGATACTGTGATTATCTGATCATTGCATTTAGAACTCAGTTTGGCGTCCCAGAAAATAAAGTATCTCCTGAATCACTGGTCACTTGAAACTACCCCAACAAATAGCACTTACCTATTACAACAGACAAGTCAGTGCCATTATGAGGGTACCGATAGTGACAAATCAAAATATTTTCCATTTCGAAGACTACAATTCTGTGGAATCAGATGAGGACATTTCCAGCCAGAGATACCAGGAGCATGCTGCCTGCAGTCAAGGTGAGCTGATCTGAGCAGTTTTGTTAACAGCACCCATTATAAATATGTCTATGGCTCTTTGGCTTTGCTGTGGTCGTTGGTACTTTGGTAGTTTTGAAAGGCCATTAATCTTTGATTGCCCTGTTAATATCTTTGGAATGCCTCAGCATTCTTGAGCATGGATGGACTTTTCACACATTTAAAGCATTTCATGCAAATTCAACTATTATAATATTTTCTGAAAGAAGAACATTATGACAGTCCTTGTTAAAGCATAGAAACACACCATGCACAAAATCAATGATTACCATGCCAAAACTTTGGAAAAAACAGCACCTTCTAGTGTTTAAATTTGGATTCTGCTGTAATCAAGGCAATGGACAAACCCACTGATGAAGAAACACCAGCAAGGCAGTCCCAAAGTAAAGCACTTATTCTTACATGTAATAACAGATGCTTCTCTTTGTAGTCATCGAGGGAGTCTCCTTCAAATGAAACTAAAAACAGACCAGTTGGACACTGGGAAGTCAGTCAGCAAACATTTACCCCAACTTGATAGCACTTTCTGCTTTGGTTGAAAAGAAAGATGCTAAAGTTAGAGTAGACATCAGCTGCTTTTCACTCAAGGAGGCAAGGATTTGAAAAGTTGGCCACAGAGGAGGATGCATAATTGTGTCAAATTTTTTTCAATTTTATTCAGCATTTACAATTACAAGTTTGGACCAGAGGTATATATCTGCAAAATAAGAAATACTAATTAATTAAATAAAAAACTATAAGAAATAGAACATAGGTGAAGCTTTGGTTGCTCTTCATTTCCTCATTACTACTACCCCAAAGAGAAGCACTTATGAACATAGGACCAATCAATGCTCCCATTTGAAGTAATCTTAATGGGATGGATACTGTGATTATCTGATCATTGCATTTAGAACTCAGTTTGGCGTCCCAGAAAATAAATTATCTCCTGAAGCACTGGTCACTTGAAACTACCCCAACAAATAGCACTTACCTATTACAACAGACAAGTCAGTGCCATTATGAGGGTACCGATAGTGACAAATCAAAATATTTTCCATTTCGGAGACTACAATTCTGTGGAATCAGATGAGGACATTTCCAGCCAGAGACACCAGGAGCATGCTGCCTGCAGTCAAGGTGAGCTGATCTGAGCAGTTTTGTTAACAGCACCCATTATAAATATGTCTATGGCTCTTTGGCTTTGCTGTGGTCGTTTGTACTTGGGTAGTTTTGAAAGGCCATTAATCTTTGATTGCCCTGTTAATATCTTTGGAATGCCTCAGCATTCTTGAGCATGGATGGACTTTTCACACATTTAAAGCATTTCATGCAAATTCAACTATTATAATGTTTTCTGAAAGAAGAACATTATGACAGTCCTTGTTAAAGCATAGAAACACACCATGCACAAAATCAATGATTACCATGCCAAAACTTTGGAAAAAACAGCACCTTCTAGTGTTTAAATTTGGATTCTGCTGTAATCAAGGCAATGGACAAACCCACTGATGAAAAAACACCAGCAAGGCAGTTATGAACATAGGACCAATCAATGCTCCCATTTGAAGTAATTTTAATGGGATGGATACTGTGAATATCTGATCATTGCATTTAGAACTCAGTTTGGCGTCCCAGAAAATAAATTATCTCCTGAAGCACTGGTCACTTGAAACTACCCCAACAAAATCAATGATTACCATGCCAAAACTTTGGAAAAAACAGCACCTTCTAGTGTTTAAATTTGGATTCTGCTGTAATCAAGGCAATGGACAAACCCACTGATGAACAAACACCAGCAAGGCAGTCCCAAAGTAAAACACTTATTCTTACATGGAATAACAGATGCTTCTCTTTGTAGTCATCGAGGGAGTCTCCTTCAAATGAAACTAAAAACAGACCAGTTGGACACTGGGAAGTCAGTCAGCAAACATTTACCCCAACTTGATAGCACTTTCTGCTTTGGTTGAAAAGAAAGATGCTAAAGTTAGAGTAGACATCAGCTGCTTTTCACTCAAGGAGGCAAGGATTTGAAAAGTTGGCCACAGAGGAGGATGCATAATTGTGTCCAATTTTTTTCAATTTTATTCAGCATTTACAGTTACAAGCTTGGACCAGAGGCATATATCTGCAAAATAAGAAATACTAATTAATTAAATAAAAAAAACTATAAGAAATAGAACATAGGTGAAGCTTTGGTTGCTCTTCATTTCCTCATTACTACTACCCCAAAGAGAAGCACTTATGAACATAGGACCAATCAATGCTCCCATTTGAAGTAATCTTAATGGGATGGATACTGTGATTATCTGATCATTGCATTTAGAACTCAGTTTGGCGTCCCAGAAAATAAATTGTCTCCTGAAGCACTGGTCACTTGAAACTACCCCAACAAATAGCACTTACCTATTACAACAGACAAGTCAGTGCCATTATGAGGGTACCGATAGTGACAAATCAAAATATTTTCCATTTCGAAGACTACAATTCTGTGGAATCAGATGAGGACATTTCCAGCCAGAGATACCAGGAGCATGCTGCCTGCAGTCAAGGTGAGCTGATCTGAGCAGTTTTGTTAACAGCACCCATTATAAATATGTCTATGGCTCTTTGGCTTTGCTGTGGTCGTTGGTACTTGGGTAGTTTTGAAAGGCCATTAATCTTTGATTGCCCTGTTAATATCTTTGGAATGCCTCAGCATTCTTGAGCATGGATGGACTTTTCACACATTTAAAGCATTTCATGCAAATTCAACTATTATAATGTTTTCTGAAAGAAGAACATTATGACAGTCCTTGTTAAAGCATAGAAACACACCATGCACAAAATCAATGATTACCATGCCAAAACTTTGGAAAAAACAGCACCTTCTAGTGTTTAAATTTGGATTCTGCTGTAATCAATGCAATGGACAAACCCACTGATGAACAAACACCAGCAAGGCAGTCCCAAAGTAAAGCACTTATTCTTACATGGAATAACAGATGCTTCTCTTTGTAGTCATCGAGGGAGTCTCCTTCAAATGAAACTAAAAACAGACCAGTTGGACACTGGGAAGTCAGTCAGCAAACATTTACCCCAACTTGATAGCACTTTCTGCTTTGGTTGAAAAGAAAGATGCTAAAGTTAGAGTAGACATCAGCTGCTTTTCACTCAAGGAGGCAAGGATTTGAAAAGTTGGCCACAGAGGAGGATGCATAATTGTGTCCAATTTTTTTCAATTTTATTCAGCATTTACAGTTACAAGTTTGGACCAGAGGCATATATCTGCAAAATAAGAAATACTAATTAATTAAATAAAAAACTATAAGAAATAGAACATAGGTGAAGCTTTGGTTGCTCTTCATTTCCTCATTACTACTACCCCAAAGAGAAGCACTTATGAACATAGGACCAATCAATGCTCCCATTTGAAGTAATCTTAATGGGATGGATACTGTGATTATCTGATCATTGCATTTAGAACTCAGTTTGGCGTCCCAGAAAATAAATTATCTCCTGAAGCACTGGTCACTTGAAACTACCCCAACAAATAGCACTTACCTATTACAACAGACAAGTCAGTGCCATTATGAGGGTACCGATAGTGACAAATCAAAATATTTTCCATTTCGAAGACTACAATTCTGTGGAATCAGATTAGGACATTTCCAGCCAGAGATACCAGGAGCATGCTGCCTGCAGTCAAGGTGAGCTGATCTGAGCAGTTTTGTTAACAGCACCCATTATAAATATGTCTATGGCTCTTTGGCTTTGCTGTGGTCGTTGGTACTTGGGTAGTTTTGAAAGGCCATTAATCTTTGATTGCCCTGTTAATATCTTTGGAATGCCTCAGCATTCTTGAGCATGGATGGACTTTTCACACATTTAAAGCATTTCATGCAAATTCAACTATTATAATGTTTTCTGAAAGAAGAACATTATGACAGTCCTTGTTAAAGCATAGAAACACACCATGCACAAAATCAATGATTACCATGCCAAAACTTTGGAAAAAACAGCACCTTCTAGTGTTTAAATTTGGATTCTGCTGTAATCAAGGCAATGGACAAACCCACTGATGAAAAAACACCAGCAAGGCAGTCCCAAAGTAAAGCACTTATTCTTACATGGAATAACAGATGCTTCTCTTTGTAGTCATCGAGGGAGTCTCCTTCAAATGAAACTAAAAACAGACCAGTTGGACACTGGGAAGTCAGTCAGCAAACATTTACCCCAACTTGATAGCACTTTCTGCTTTGGTTGAAAAGAAAGATGCTAAAGTTAGAGTAGACATCAGCTGCTTTTCACTCAAGGAGGCAAGGATTTTAAAAGTTGGTCACAGAGGAGGATGCATAATTGTGTCCAATTTTTCAATTTTATTCAGCATTTACAGTTACAAGCTTGGACCAGAGGCATATATCTGCAAAATAAGAAATACTAATTAATTAAATAAAAAACTATAAGAAATAGAACATAGGTGAAGCTTTGGTTGCTCTTCATTTCCTCATTACTACTACCCCAAAGAGAAGCACTTATGAACATAGGACCAATCAATGCTCCCATTTGAAGTAATCTTAATGGGATGGATACTGTGATTATCTGATCATTGCATTTAGAACTCAGTTTGGCGTCCCAGAAAATAAATTATCTCCTGAAACACTGGTCACTTGAAACTACCCCAACAAATAGCACTTACCTATTACAACAGACAAGTCAGTGCCATTATGAGGGTACCGATAGTGACAAATCAAAATATTTTCCATTTCGAAGACTACAATTCTGTGGAATCAGATGAGGACATTTCCAGCCAGAGATACCAGGAGCATGCTGCCTGCAGTCAAGGTGAGCTGATCTGAGCAGTTTTGTTAACAGCACCCATTATAAATATGTCTATGGCTCTTTGGCTTTGCTGTGGTCGTTGGTACTTGGGTAGTTTTGAAAGGCCATTAATCTTTGATTGCCCTGTTAATATCTTTGGAATGCCTCAGCATTCTTGAGCATGGATGGACTTTTCACACATTTAAAGCATTTCATGCAAATTCAACTATTATAATATTTTCTGAAAGAAGAACATTATGACAGTCCTTGTTAAAGCATAGAAACACACCATGCACAAAATCAATGATTACCATGCCAAAACTTTGGAAAAAACAGCACCTTCTAGTGTTTAAATTTGGATTCTGCTGTAATCAAGGCAATGGACAAACCCCATTGTGTCCAATTTTTCAATTTTATTCAGCATTTACAGTTACAAGCTTGGACCAGAGGCATATATCTGCAAAATAAGAAATACTAATTAATTAAATAAAAAACTATAAGAAATAGAACATAGGTGAAGCTTTGGTTGCTCTTCATTTCCTCATTACTACTACCCCAAAGAGAAGCACTTATGAACATAGGACCAATCAATGCTCCCATTTGAAGTAATCTTAATGGGATGGATACTGTGATTATCTGATCATTGCATTTAGAACTCAGTTTGGCGTCCCAGAAAATAAATTATCTCCTGAAACACTGGTCACTTGAAACTACCCCAACAAATAGCACTTACCTATTACAACAGACAAGTCAGTGCCATTATGAGGGTACCGATAGTGACAAATCAAAATATTTTCCATTTCGAAGACTACAATTCTGTGGAATCAGATGAGGACATTTCCAGCCAGAGATACCAGGAGCATGCTGCCTGCAGTCAAGGTGAGCTGATCTGAGCAGTTTTGTTAACAGCACCCATTATAAATATGTCTATGGCTCTTTGGCTTTGCTGTGGTCGTTGGTACTTGGGTAGTTTTGAAAGGCCATTAATCTTTGATTGCCCTGTTAATATCTTTGGAATGCCTCAGCATTCTTGAGCATGGATGGACTTTTCACACATTTAAAGCATTTCATGCAAATTCAACTATTATAATATTTTCTGAAAGAAGAACATTATGACAGTCCTTGTTAAAGCATAGAAACACACCATGCACAAAATCAATGATTACCATGCCAAAACTTTGGAAAAAACAGCACCTTCTAGTGTTTAAATTTGGATTCTGCTGTAATCAAGGCAATGGACAAACCCACTGATGAACAAACACCAGCAAGGCAGTCCCAAAGTAAAACACTTATTCTTACATGGAATAACAGATGCTTCTCTTTGTAGTCATCGAGGGAGTCTCCTTCAAATGAAACTAAAAACAGACCAGTTGGACACTGGGAAGTCAGTCAGCAAACATTTACCCCAACTTGATAGCACTTTCTGCTTTGGTTGAAAAGAAAGATGCTAAAGTTAGAGTAGACATCAGCTGCTTTTCACTCAAGGAGGCAAGGATTAGAAAAGTTGGCCACAGAGGAGGATGCATAATTGTGTCCAATTTTTTTCAATTTTATTCAGCATTTACAGTTACAAGTTTGGACCAGAGGCATATATCTGCAAAATAAGAAATACTAATTAATTAAATAAAAAACTATAAGAAATAGAACATAGGTGAAGCTTTGGTTGCTCTTCATTTCCTCATTACTACTACCCCAAAGAGAAGCACTTATGAACATAGGACCAATCAATGCTCCCATTTGAAGTAATCTTAATGGGATGGATACTGTGATTATCTGATCATTGCATTTAGAACTCAGTTTGGCGTCCCAGAAAATAAATTATCTCCTGAAGCACTGGTCACTTGAAACTACCCCAACAAATAGCACTTACCTATTACAACAGACAAGTCAGTGCCATTATGAGGGTACCGATAGTGACAAATCAAAATATTTTCCATTTCGAAGACTACAATTCTGTGGAATCAGATGAGGACATTTCCAGCCAGAGATACCAGGAGCATGCTGCCTGCAGTCAAGGTGAGCTGATCTGAGCAGTTTTGTTAACAGCACCCATTATAAATATGTCTATGGCTCTTTGGCTTTGCTGTGGTCGTTGGTACTTGGGTAGTTTTGAAAGGCCATTAATCTTTGATTGCCCTGTTAATATCTTTGGAATGCCTCAGCATTCTTGAGCATGGATGGACTTTTCACACATTTAAAGCATTTCATGCAAATTCAACTATTATAATGTTTTCTGAAAGAAGAACATTATGACAGTCCTTGTTAAAGCATAGAAACACACCATGCACAAAATCAATGATTACCATGCCAAAACTTTGGAAAAAACAGCACCTTCTAGTGTTTAAATTTGGATTCTGCTGTAATCAATGCAATGGACAAACCCACTGATGAACAAACACCAGCAAGGCAGTCCCAAAGTAAAGCACTTATTCTTACATGGAATAACAGATGCTTCTCTTTGTAGTCATCGAGGGAGTCTCCTTCAAATGAAACTAAAAACAGACCAGTTGGACACTGGGAAGTCAGTCAGCAAACATTTACCCCAACTTGATGAGATAGGTATAAACGGAGGTCGGAGCCAGCTCCAAATGGGCGGGTGAGCTCCAAATGGGTGGGACTTCAGCTCCAAGTGGGCTGTACAAACCTCCAGAGCCTTTTAATTGGTTTATTTAATGTCATGGGGTTAATGCACGCTGCGAATCCCCCCCCACCCCCCCCACCACCACCAAAAAAAAAAAAAAAAAAAAAAAGACGACGTCAACTTCCCAAGGCTTTTCAGCGTCAAGAAAGAGGAATTTGAAGGGGTAAGTTTAGAGTTGTACAACGTATTACAAGTTGTGAAAAAGTGCAGTATCTTGGCGGTAGATGTTTTAGTCTTGACGTAGTTAAATCATGATTACAAGCTCATTGCATTCAAGTTTGAAAATTGGAGGACATTCATGTGCAGTTTTTACCTTCAAAGCTCATATTTAAGATTATTCCGAGAGCACGTTAAGACAGCATTAGCAGCACAGATAAATTACATCTTTATTGTGTCTGTTACCCTTTTCTGCTAAATATTTCTGCAATACAAATAGGATTTACGCTGCAGATTACGGACACTGAAGACCATAAGCAAGCATTGTTACTAACGTTACGTAAAATATGCAGGCCTATGTATTATAACTGCACTGATATTTAAGCGATCAATAACTATTAATAGATTTAGTACAGTGTTCCATAAGAATGAGTCTTCGTTACAATAGTCTTTACATGAGTCTTCTCCTAACTGATAATGCTTGACTTTAACAAAGCTGGTCATTGTTTCAAAACCTGCTGTTATATTTTTAAAATGTTATCTATTTTTACGTGTAACGTTAATACAAATAATGTAATGCAATTGAAACATTTGGTTTAATTACCAAATTCATTTTTCAATTTAATAATCATAACAGTGGATATATGAGGCTAACTGCAGTGTCCACTACCATGCATTACATATCAACAGGTGTAGAATTAATTTTTTCATTGTAGGAAACACAAACAAACAAAAACCTTATGTGTAAACTTTGTGTTACAGAAAGTTCAAGTATGGGTGGCCAGAAGTTACATTTCAGTGACCTGGTTACCGCCTCTCTCTGCAAACCCAAAGGATCACTTTCCTGTAAACTGTTTTTTGTTCTTTCTATGCATCAAGATGTGTCATTTATTTTTTTCTGAAGATTTTTGACTAATGTGTGTGTATGTGGGTCTTTGTGTGGATAAATTATGTTCATACTTTAAAGGTGGACATTTGCAACAGCGCTTGTCCCTAAAATTGCTCCAGGGGTATGGTCAGAGACTGTCCTAAAGGACAAATGATGGAATGTAAATGACATTACATTCTGTAGAAGTCTCACATAAATGTGCATTGTACTTTAGTTAATGTTAACTTGTCAACAGTGAATTATTTTAGGATGTCATTGGACTGAATGTTTAGTGATTAATGACACTTCATTCCAGTAAAAATATAATCCATAGCCTTGGAGTGAAAGCAGCAGCAAAGTGTTCCAATGCTGATAAAAATCAAGCTGGTTAAAACCTCAGGTTCCTTAAATATCTGTTCTACAGGACTGTTTGGGGTTGGACAGATTTTGTAATGGTTTTGAAGTCTGATGCTCACCAGGCCTTCATTTATTTGTTCAGAAATGCAGTAGAAAAAGTAATATTGTAAATTGTAATAATATTTTACAATAACTCTTTTCTATTTGAGGCAGCAGTGGATCTACCCCAATCATCATTAACGGGACCCCAGTGGAGAGAGTGAGCAGCTTCAATACCTTCAAATGCCCTGCAAAGAGTAGCTGAGCGCATCTCCAGAACATCTCCCCCTTCTCTGCAAGACATCCACACCAGAAGATGTAAATCTAGGACTGTTAAGATCCTTAAAGACCCCACCCACCCTGGAAATCCACTGTTTCATCTGCTACAGTCAGACAGACGCTTCTGCAGTCTGATGGCAAAAACAGATAGGCTCAGGAGGAGTTTCTTCCCTCATGTTATCAGACTACTAAACATGGACATTAAACACACTGAACTTTATAGACTGGTTGTTTAGGGCTACCCAATAACTCTCTGCACACTGCTTTTTTGACAACCTAACTATGCAACTCATCCTCACTGCACATTGTCTACATCTCTGCACATCATCTGTGTAGCAGTTTCTATGTAGCATCTCTACAAATCATCTGTGTAGTAGTTTAATACAGTATATGGTGTATATTTTATACAGTATATTTTTTCCTGTTGTTTCATTATTTTATTTTTTTTGCACAGTCTAAAAAGAGTATGACAGACCTACATTTCACTGCTTTTTGCATGTCATATAACAAATAAAACTTGAATTTTTAATGGTGTGGAGTGTTACCTGTGATTGAGTTGGTGATAAAAAGGAGATGGGGAAAAGAGTGTCTTAAATTGGACTTTGGTACCAATAATATTTTCCTCTTAAGTCTTGGAATGTTTATTTTTATTATTATTAATTCTTGTATTACTATTTAGATTTTTTTTTCTTTTTTTTTTTAATTAAATGTTTATTTGTACATTTACTGCTTTTTATAATGTTGTTTCACCTAGAGCCAAGGGGGTTGTAACAATCTAAACAATATAATTTCTCCCTCAGATTTCAAACTTGCATTAAAGAAAAACATTAACATACAGTAAACATTTTATTGCTCTAAATTACTCATTCATTTTCTTGATACTGATATAATTATAAAATTTATATAATTTAATATACTTGAATGTTTGCAGCTGTCACAAAATTATATAACCTCTTGTTAATAAAATGTAAACTACAATGAAAAACAATAAATCTGTTTTTCATTAGTATCGCTACTTTATGCCCTCCTCATTCGCGGGCACCCCGGCAATGACGCAATGTGAAATTTCCGCTTAAACTCCGCCCATTTGTAAAGTCCCGCCCACTAGCGGCAAAAGTTCCTCCCACTTGGAGCTCTCCGTGAAGTCCAGCCCACTTGCGGCAAAAGCTCCTCCCACTTGGAGGTCTCCGGGCTGCAGCGATACCTACTTGAACTTGATAGCACTTTCTGCTTTGGTTGAAAAGAAAGATGCTAAAGTTAGAGTAGACATCAGCTGCTTTTCACTCAAGGAGGCAAGGATTTGAAAAGTTGGCCACAGAGGAGGATGCATAATTGTGTCCAATTTTTTTCAATTTTATTCAGCATTTACAGTTACAAGTTTGGACCAGAGGCATATATCTGCAAAATAAGAAATACTAATTAATTAAATAAAAAAACTATAAGAAATAGAACATAGGTGAAGCTTTGGTTGCTCTTCATTTCCTCATTACTACTACCCCAAAGAGAAGCACTTATGAACATAGGACCAATCAATGCTCCCATTTGAAGTAATCTTAATGGGATGGATACTGTGATTATCTGATCATTGCATTTAGAACTCAGTTTGGCGTCCCAGAAAATAAATTATCTCCTGAAGCACTGGTCACTTGAAACTACCCCAACAAATAGCACTTACCTATTACAACAGACAAGTCAGTGCCATTATGAGGGTACCGATAGTGACAAATCAAAATATTTTCCATTTCGAAGACTACAATTCTGTGGAATCAGATGAGGACATTTCCAGCCAGAGATACCAGGAGCATGCTGCCTGCAGTCAAGGTGAGCTGATCTGAGCAGTTTTGTTAACAGCACCCATTATAAATATGTCTATGGCTCTTTGGCTTTGCTGTGGTCATTGGTACTTGGGTAGTTTTGAAAGGCCATTAATCTTTGATTGCCCTGTTAATATCTTTGGAATGCTTTAGCATTCTTGAGCATGGTTGGACTTTTCACACATTTAAAGCATTTCATGCAGATTCAACTATTATAATGTTTTCTGAAAGAAGAACATTATGACAGTCCTTGTTAAAGCATATAAACACCCCATGCACAAAATCAATGATTACCATGCCAAAACTTTGGAAAAAACAGCACCTTCTAGTGTTTAAATTTGGATTCTGCTGTAATCAAGGCAATGGACAAACCCACTGATGAACAAACACCAGCAAGGCAGTCCCAAAGTAAAGCACTTATTCTTACATGGAATAACAGATGCTTCTCTTTGTAGTCATCGAGGGAGTCTCCTTCAAATGAAACTAAAAACAGACCAGTTGGACACTGGGAAGTCAGTCAGCAAACATTTACCCCAACTTGATAGCACTTTCTGCTTTGGTTGAAAAGAAAGATGCTAAAGTTAGAGTAGACATCAGCTGCTTTTCACTCAAGGAGGCAAGGATTTGAAAAGTTGGCCACAGAGGAGGATGCATAATTGTGTCCAATTTTTTTCAATTTTATTCAGCATTTACAGTTACAAGTTTGGACCAGAGGCATATATCTGCAAAATAAGAAATACAAATTAAATAAATAAAAAACTATAAGAAATAGAACATAGGTGAAGCTTTGGTTGCTCTTCATTTCCTCATTACTACTACCCCAAAGAGAAGCACTTATGAACATAGGACCAATCAATGCTCCCATTTGAAGTAATCTTAATGGGATGGATACTGTGATTATCTGATCATTGCATTTAGAACTCAGTTTGGCGTCCCAGAAAATAAATTATCTCCTGAAGCACTGGTCACTTGAAACTACCCCAACAAATAGCACTTACCTATTACAACAGACAAGTCAGTGCCATTATGAGGGTACCGATAGTGACAAATCAAAATATTTTCCATTTCGAAGACTACAATTCTGTGGAATCAGATTAGGACATTTCCAGCCAGAGATACCAGGAGCATGCTGCCTGCAGTCAAGGTGAGCTGATCTGAGCAGTTTTGTTAACAGCACCCATTATAAATATGTCTATGGCTCTTTGGCTTTGCTGTGGTCGTTGGTACTTGGGTAGTTTTGAAAGGCCATTAATCTTTGATTGCCCTGTTAATATCTTTGGAATGCCTCAGCATTCTTGAGCATGGATGGACTTTTCACACATTTAAAGCATTTCATGCAAATTCAACTATTATAATGTTTTCTGAAAGAAGAACATTATGACAGTCCTTGTTAAAGCATAGAAACACACCATGCACAAAATCAATGATTACCATGCCAAAACTTTGGAAAAAACAGCACCTTCTAGTGTTTAAATTTGGATTCTGCTGTTATCAAGGCAATGGACAAACCCACTGATGAACAAACACCAGCAAGGCAGTCCCAAAGTAAAACACTTATTCTTACATGGAATAACAGATGCTTCTCTTTGTAGTCATCGAGGGAGTCTCCTTCAAATGAAACTAAAAACAGACCAGTTGGACACTGGGAAGTCAGTCAGCAAACATTTACCCCAACTTGATAGCACTTTCTGCTTTGGTTGAAAAGAAAGATGCTAAAGTTAGAGTAGACATCAGCTGCTTTTCACTCAAGGAGGCATGGATTTGAAAAGTTGGCCACAGAGGAGGATGCATAATTGTGTCCAATTTTTTTCAATTTTATTCAGCATTTACAGTTACAAGTTTGGACCAGAGGCATATATCTGCAAAATAAGAAATACTAATTAATTAAATAAAAAAAACTATAAGAAATAGAACATAGGTGAAGCTTTGGTTGCTCTTCATTTCCTCATTACTACTACCCCAAAGAGAAGCACTTATGAACATAGGACCAATCAATGCTCCCATTTGAAGTAATCTTAATGGGATGGATACTGTGATTATCTGATCATTGCATTTAGAACTCAGTTTGGCGTCCCAGAAAATAAATTATCTCCTGAAGCACTGGTCACTTGAAACTACCCCAACAAATAGCACTTACCTATTACAACAGACAAGTCAGTGCCATTATGAGGGTACCGATAGTGACAAATCAAAATATTTTCCATTTCGAAGACTACAATTCTGTGGAATCAGATGAGGACATTTCCAGCCAGAGATACCAGGAGCATGCTGCCTGCAGTCAAGGTGAGCTGATCTGAGCAGTTTTGTTAACAGCACCCATTATAAATATGTCTATGGCTCTTTGGCTTTGCTGTGGTCATTGGTACTTGGGTAGTTTTGAAAGGCCATTAATCTTTGATTGCCCTGTTAATATCTTTGGAATGCTTTAGCATTCTTGAGCATGGATGGACTTTTCACACATTTAAAGCATTTCATGCAGATTCAACTATTATAATGTTTTCTGAAAGAAGAACATTATGACAGTCCTTGTTAAAGCATATAAACACCCCATGCACAAAATCAATGATTACCATGCCAAAACTTTGGAAAAAACAGCACCTTCTAGTGTTTAAATTTGGATTCTGCTGTAATCAAGGCAATGGACAAACCCACTGATGAACAAACACCAGCAAGGCAGTCCCAAAGTAAAGCACTTATTCTTACATGGAATAACAGATGCTTCTCTTTGTAGTCATCAAGGGAGTCTCCTTCAAATGAAACTAAAAACAGACCAGTTGGACACTGGGAAGTCAGTCAGCAAACATTTACCCCAACTTGATAGCACTTTCTGCTTTGGTTGAAAAGAAAGATACTAAAGTTAGAGTAGACATCAGCTGCTTTTCACTCAAGGAGGCAAGGATTTGAAAAGTTGGCCACAGAGGAGGATGCATAATTGTGTCCAATTTTTTTCAATTTTATTCAGCATTTACAGTTACAAGTTTGGACCAGAGGCATATATCTGCAAAATAAGAAATACAAATTAAATAAATAAAAAACTATAAGAAATAGAACATAGGTGAAGCTTTGGTTGCTCTTCATTTCCTCATTACTACTACCCCAAAGAGAAGCACTTATGAACATAGGACCAATCAATGCTCCCATTTGAAGTAATCTTAATGGGATGGATACTGTGATTATCTGATCATTGCATTTAGAACTCAGTTTGGCGTCCCAGAAAATAAATTATCTCCTGAAGCACTGGTCACTTGAAACTACCCCAACAAATAGCACTTACCTATTACAACAGACAAGTCAGTGCCATTATGAGGGTACCGATAGTGACAAATCAAAATATTTTCCATTTCGAAGACTACAATTCTGTGGAATCAGATTAGGACATTTCCAGCCAGAGATACCAGGAGCATGCTGCCTGCAGTCAAGGTGAGCTGATCTGAGCAGTTTTGTTAACAGCACCCATTATAAATATGTCTATGGCTCTTTGGCTTTGCTGTGGTCGTTGGTACTTGGGTAGTTTTGAAAGGCCATTAATCTTTGATTGCCCTGTTAATATCTTTGGAATGCCTCAGCATTCTTGAGCATGGATGGACTTTTCACACATTTAAAGCATTTCATGCAAATTCAACTATTATAATGTTTTCTGAAAGAAGAACATTATGACAGTCCTTGTTAAAGCATAGAAACACACCATGCACAAAATCAATGATTACCATGCCAAAACTTTGGAAAAAACAGCACCTTCTAGTGTTTAAATTTGGATTCTGCTGTTATCAAGGCAATGGACAAACCCACTGATGAACAAACACCAGCAAGGCAGTCCCAAAGTAAAACACTTATTCTTACATGGAATAACAGATGCTTCTCTTTGTAGTCATCGAGGGAGTCTCCTTCAAATGAAACTAAAAACAGACCAGTTGGACACTGGGAAGTCAGTCAGCAAACATTTACCCCAACTTGATAGCACTTTCTGCTTTGGTTGAAAAGAAAGATGCTAAAGTTAGAGTAGACATCAGCTGCTTTTCACTCAAGGAGGCATGGATTTGAAAAGTTGGCCACAGAGGAGGATGCATAATTGTGTCCAATTTTTTTCAATTTTATTCAGCATTTACAGTTACAAGTTTGGACCAGAGGCATATATCTGCAAAATAAGAAATACTAATTAATTAAATAAAAAAAACTATAAGAAATAGAACATAGGTGAAGCTTTGGTTGCTCTTCATTTCCTCATTACTACTACCCCAAAGAGAAGCACTTATGAACATAGGACCAATCAATGCTCCCATTTGAAGTAATCTTAATGGGATGGATACTGTGATTATCTGATCATTGCATTTAGAACTCAGTTTGGCGTCCCAGAAAATAAATTGTCTCCTGAAGCACTGGTCACTTGAAACTACCCCAACAAATAGCACTTACCTATTACAACAGACAAGTCAGTGCCATTATGAGGGTACCGATAGTGACAAATCAAAATATTTTCCATTTCGAAGACTACAATTCTGTGGAATCAGATGAGGACATTTCCAGCCAGAGATACCAGGAGCATGCTGCCTGCAGTCAAGGTGAGCTGATCTGAGCAGTTTTGTTAACAGCACCCATTATAAATATGTCTATGGCTCTTTGGCTTTGCTGTGGTCGTTGGTACTTGGGTAGTTTTGAAAGGCCATTAATCTTTGATTGCCCTGTTAATATCTTTGGAATGCCTCAGCATTCTTGAGCATGGATGGACTTTTCACACATTTAAAGCATTTCATGCAAATTCAACTATTATAATGTTTTCTGAAAGAAGAACATTATGACAGTCCTTGTTAAAGCATAGAAACACACCATGCACAAAATCAATGATTACCATGCCAAAACTTTGGAAAAAACAGCACCTTCTAGTGTTTAAATTTGGATTCTGCTGTAATCAATGCAATGGACAAACCCACTGATGAACAAACACCAGCAAGGCAGTCCCAAAGTAAAGCACTTATTCTTACATGGAATAACAGATGCTTCTCTTTGTAGTCATCGAGGGAGTCTCCTTCAAATGAAACTAAAAACAGACCAGTTGGACACTGGGAAGTCAGTCAGCAAACATTTACCCCAACTTGATAGCACTTTCTGCTTTGGTTGAAAAGAAAGATGCTAAAGTTAGAGTAGACATCAGCTGCTTTTCACTCAAGGAGGCAAGGATTTGAAAAGTTGGCCACAGAGGAGGATGCATAATTGTGTCCAATTTTTTTCAATTTTATTCAGCATTTACAGTTACAAGTTTGGACCAGAGGCATATATCTGCAAAATAAGAAATACTAATTAATTAAATAAAAAACTATAAGAAATAGAACATAGGTGAAGCTTTGGTTGCTCTTCATTTCCTCATTACTACTACCCCAAAGAGAAGCACTTATGAACATAGGACCAATCAATGCTCCCATTTGAAGTAATCTTAATGGGATGGATACTGTGATTATCTGATCATTGCATTTAGAACTCAGTTTGGCGTCCCAGAAAATAAATTATCTCCTGAAGCACTGGTCACTTGAAACTACCCCAACAAATAGCACTTACCTATTACAACAGACAAGTCAGTGCCATTATGAGGGTACCGATAGTGACAAATCAAAATATTTTCCATTTCGAAGACTACAATTCTGTGGAATCAGATTAGGACATTTCCAGCCAGAGATACCAGGAGCATGCTGCCTGCAGTCAAGGTGAGCTGATCTGAGCAGTTTTGTTAACAGCACCCATTATAAATATGTCTATGGCTCTTTGGCTTTGCTGTGGTCGTTGGTACTTGGGTAGTTTTGAAAGGCCATTAATCTTTGATTGCCCTGTTAATATCTTTGGAATGCCTCAGCATTCTTGAGCATGGATGGACTTTTCACACATTTAAAGCATTTCATGCAAATTCAACTATTATAATGTTTTCTGAAAGAAGAACATTATGACAGTCCTTGTTAAAGCATAGAAACACACCATGCACAAAATCAATGATTACCATGCCAAAACTTTGGAAAAAACAGCACCTTCTAGTGTTTAAATTTGGATTCTGCTGTAATCAAGGCAATGGACAAACCCACTGATGAAAAAACACCAGCAAGGCAGTCCCAAAGTAAAGCACTTATTCTTACATGGAATAACAGATGCTTCTCTTTGTAGTCATCGAGGGAGTCTCCTTCAAATGAAACTAAAAACAGACCAGTTGGACACTGGGAAGTCAGTCAGCAAACATTTACCCCAACTTGATAGCACTTTCTGCTTTGGTTGAAAAGAAAGATGCTAAAGTTAGAGTAGACATCAGCTGCTTTTCACTCAAGGAGGCAAGGATTTTAAAAGTTGGTCACAGAGGAGGATGCATAATTGTGTCCAATTTTTCAATTTTATTCAGCATTTACAGTTACAAGCTTGGACCAGAGGCATATATCTGCAAAATAAGAAATACTAATTAATTAAATAAAAAACTATAAGAAATAGAACATAGGTGAAGCTTTGGTTGCTCTTCATTTCCTCATTACTACTACCCCAAAGAGAAGCACTTATGAACATAGGACCAATCAATGCTCCCATTTGAAGTAATCTTAATGGGATGGATACTGTGATTATCTGATCATTGCATTTAGAACTCAGTTTGGCGTCCCAGAAAATAAATTATCTCCTGAAACACTGGTCACTTGAAACTACCCCAACAAATAGCACTTACCTATTACAACAGACAAGTCAGTGCCATTATGAGGGTACCGATAGTGACAAATCAAAATATTTTCCATTTCGAAGACTACAATTCTGTGGAATCAGATGAGGACATTTCCAGCCAGAGATACCAGGAGCATGCTGCCTGCAGTCAAGGTGAGCTGATCTGAGCAGTTTTGTTAACAGCACCCATTATAAATATGTCTATGGCTCTTTGGCTTTGCTGTGGTCGTTGGTACTTGGGTAGTTTTGAAAGGCCATTAATCTTTGATTGCCCTGTTAATATCTTTGGAATGCCTCAGCATTCTTGAGCATGGATGGACTTTTCACACATTTAAAGCATTTCATGCAAATTCAACTATTATAATATTTTCTGAAAGAAGAACATTATGACAGTCCTTGTTAAAGCATAGAAACACACCATGCACAAAATCAATGATTACCATGCCAAAACTTTGGAAAAAACAGCACCTTCTAGTGTTTAAATTTGGATTCTGCTGTAATCAAGGCAATGGACAAACCCCATTGTGTCCAATTTTTCAATTTTATTCAGCATTTACAGTTACAAGCTTGGACCAGAGGCATATATCTGCAAAATAAGAAATACTAATTAATTAAATAAAAAACTATAAGAAATAGAACATAGGTGAAGCTTTGGTTGCTCTTCATTTCCTCATTACTACTACCCCAAAGAGAAGCACTTATGAACATAGGACCAATCAATGCTCCCATTTGAAGTAATCTTAATGGGATGGATACTGTGATTATCTGATCATTGCATTTAGAACTCAGTTTGGCGTCCCAGAAAATAAATTATCTCCTGAAACACTGGTCACTTGAAACTACCCCAACAAATAGCACTTACCTATTACAACAGACAAGTCAGTGCCATTATGAGGGTACCGATAGTGACAAATCAAAATATTTTCCATTTCGAAGACTACAATTCTGTGGAATCAGATGAGGACATTTCCAGCCAGAGATACCAGGAGCATGCTGCCTGCAGTCAAGGTGAGCTGATCTGAGCAGTTTTGTTAACAGCACCCATTATAAATATGTCTATGGCTCTTTGGCTTTGCTGTGGTCGTTGGTACTTGGGTAGTTTTGAAAGGCCATTAATCTTTGATTGCCCTGTTAATATCTTTGGAATGCCTCAGCATTCTTGAGCATGGATGGACTTTTCACACATTTAAAGCATTTCATGCAAATTCAACTATTATAATATTTTCTGAAAGAAGAACATTATGACAGTCCTTGTTAAAGCATAGAAACACACCATGCACAAAATCAATGATTACCATGCCAAAACTTTGGAAAAAACAGCACCTTCTAGTGTTTAAATTTGGATTCTGCTGTAATCAAGGCAATGGACAAACCCACTGATGAACAAACACCAGCAAGGCAGTCCCAAAGTAAAACACTTATTCTTACATGGAATAACAGATGCTTCTCTTTGTAGTCATCGAGGGAGTCTCCTTCAAATGAAACTAAAAACAGACCAGTTGGACACTGGGAAGTCAGTCAGCAAACATTTACCCCAACTTGATAGCACTTTCTGCTTTGGTTGAAAAGAAAGATGCTAAAGTTAGAGTAGACATCAGCTGCTTTTCACTCAAGGAGGCAAGGATTAGAAAAGTTGGCCACAGAGGAGGATGCATAATTGTGTCCAATTTTTTTCAATTTTATTCAGCATTTACAGTTACAAGTTTGGACCAGAGGCATATATCTGCAAAATAAGAAATACTAATTAATTAAATAAAAAACTATAAGAAATAGAACATAGGTGAAGCTTTGGTTGCTCTTCATTTCCTCATTACTACTACCCCAAAGAGAAGCACTTATGAACATAGGACCAATCAATGCTCCCATTTGAAGTAATCTTAATGGGATGGATACTGTGATTATCTGATCATTGCATTTAGAACTCAGTTTGGCGTCCCAGAAAATAAATTATCTCCTGAAGCACTGGTCACTTGAAACTACCCCAACAAATAGCACTTACCTATTACAACAGACAAGTCAGTGCCATTATGAGGGTACCGATAGTGACAAATCAAAATATTTTCCATTTCGAAGACTACAATTCTGTGGAATCAGATGAGGACATTTCCAGCCAGAGATACCAGGAGCATGCTGCCTGCAGTCAAGGTGAGCTGATCTGAGCAGTTTTGTTAACAGCACCCATTATAAATATGTCTATGGCTCTTTGGCTTTGCTGTGGTCGTTGGTACTTGGGTAGTTTTGAAAGGCCATTAATCTTTGATTGCCCTGTTAATATCTTTGGAATGCCTCAGCATTCTTGAGCATGGATGGACTTTTCACACATTTAAAGCATTTCATGCAAATTCAACTATTATAATGTTTTCTGAAAGAAGAACATTATGACAGTCCTTGTTAAAGCATAGAAACACACCATGCACAAAATCAATGATTACCATGCCAAAACTTTGGAAAAAACAGCACCTTCTAGTGTTTAAATTTGGATTCTGCTGTAATCAATGCAATGGACAAACCCACTGATGAACAAACACCAGCAAGGCAGTCCCAAAGTAAAGCACTTATTCTTACATGGAATAACAGATGCTTCTCTTTGTAGTCATCGAGGGAGTCTCCTTCAAATGAAACTAAAAACAGACCAGTTGGACACTGGGAAGTCAGTCAGCAAACATTTACCCCAACTTGATAGCACTTTCTGCTTTGGTTGAAAAGAAAGATGCTAAAGTTAGAGTAGACATCAGCTGCTTTTCACTCAAGGAGGCAAGGATTAGAAAAGTTGGCCACAGAGGAGGATGCATAATTGTGTCCAATTTTTTCAATTTTATTCAGCATTAACAGTTACAAGTTTGGACCAGAGGCATATATCTGCAAAATAAGAAATACTAATTAATTAAATAAAAAACTATAAGAAATAGAACATAGGTGAAGCTTTGGTTGCTCTTCATTTCCTCATTACTACTACCCCAAAGAGAAGCACTTATGAACATAGGACCAATCAATGCTCCCATTTGAAGTAATCTTAATGGGATGGATACTGTGATTATCTGATCATTGCATTTAGAACTCAGTTTGGCGTCCCAGAAAATAAATTGTCTCCTGAAGCACTGGTCACTTGAAACTACCCCAACAAATAGCACTTACCTATTACAACAGACAAGTCAGTGCCATTATGAGGGTACCGATAGTGACAAATCAAAATATTTTCCATTTCGAAGACTACAATTCTGTGGAATCAGATGAGGACATTTCCAGCCAGAGATACCAGGAGCATGCTGCCTGCAGTCAAGGTGAGCTGATCTGAGCAGTTTTGTTAACAGCACCCATTATAAATATGTCTATGGCTCTTTGGCTTTGCTGTGGTCGTTGGTACTTGGGTAGTTTTGAAAGGCCATTAATCTTTGATTGCCCTGTTAATATCTTTGGAATGCCTCAGCATTCTTGAGCATGGATGGACTTTTCACACATTTAAAGCATTTCATGCAAATTCAACTATTATAATGTTTTCTGAAAGAAGAACATTATGACAGTCCTTGTTAAAGCATAGAAACACACCATGCACAAAATCAATGATTACCATGCCAAAACTTTGGAAAAAACAGCACCTTCTAGTGTTTAAATTTGGATTCTGCTGTAATCAATGCAATGGACAAA
Organism: Carassius gibelio; assembly: GCF_023724105.1. Classification (NCBI taxonomy): domain Eukaryota; kingdom Metazoa; phylum Chordata; class Actinopteri; order Cypriniformes; family Cyprinidae; genus Carassius; species Carassius gibelio. The sequence goes on along the minus strand of NC_068380.1, from coordinate 24,961,917 downwards.
CCCACTGATGAACAAACACCAGCAAGGCAGTCCCAAAGTAAAGCACTTATTCTTACATGGAATAACAGATGCTTCTCTTTGTAGTCATCGAGGGAGTCTCCTTCAAATGAAACTAAAAACAGACCAGTTGGACACTGGGAAGTCAGTCAGCAAACATTTACCCCAACTTGATAGCACTTTCTGCTTTGGTTGAAAAGAAAGATGCTAAAGTTAGAGTAGACATCAGCTGCTTTTCACTCAAGGAGGCAAGGATTTGAAAAGTTGGCCACAGAGGAGGATGCATAATTGTGTCCAATTTTTTTCAATTTTATTCAGCATTTACAGTTACAAGTTTGGACCAGAGGCATATATCTGCAAAATAAGAAATACTAATTAATTAAATAAAAAACTATAAGAAATAGAACATAGGTGAAGCTTTGGTTGCTCTTCATTTCCTCATTACTACTACCCCAAAGAGAAGCACTTATGAACATAGGACCAATCAATGCTCCCATTTGAAGTAATCTTAATGGGATGGATACTGTGATTATCTGATCATTGCATTTAGAACTCAGTTTGGCGTCCCAGAAAATAAATTATCTCCTGAAGCACTGGTCACTTGAAACTACCCCAACAAATAGCACTTACCTATTACAACAGACAAGTCAGTGCCATTATGAGGGTACCGATAGTGACAAATCAAAATATTTTCCATTTCGAAGACTACAATTCTGTGGAATCAGATTAGGACATTTCCAGCCAGAGATACCAGGAGCATGCTGCCTGCAGTCAAGGTGAGCTGATCTGAGCAGTTTTGTTAACAGCACCCATTATAAATATGTCTATGGCTCTTTGGCTTTGCTGTGGTCGTTGGTACTTGGGTAGTTTTGAAAGGCCATTAATCTTTGATTGCCCTGTTAATATCTTTGGAATGCCTCAGCATTCTTGAGCATGGATGGACTTTTCACACATTTAAAGCATTTCATGCAAATTCAACTATTATAATGTTTTCTGAAAGAAGAACATTATGACAGTCCTTGTTAAAGCATAGAAACACACCATGCACAAAATCAATGATTACCATGCCAAAACTTTGGAAAAAACAGCACCTTCTAGTGTTTAAATTTGGATTCTGCTGTAATCAAGGCAATGGACAAACCCACTGATGAAAAAACACCAGCAAGGCAGTCCCAAAGTAAAGCACTTATTCTTACATGGAATAACAGATGCTTCTCTTTGTAGTCATCGAGGGAGTCTCCTTCAAATGAAACTAAAAACAGACCAGTTGGACACTGGGAAGTCAGTCAGCAAACATTTACCCCAACTTGATAGCACTTTCTGCTTTGGTTGAAAAGAAAGATGCTAAAGTTAGAGTAGACATCAGCTGCTTTTCACTCAAGGAGGCAAGGATTTTAAAAGTTGGTCACAGAGGAGGATGCATAATTGTGTCCAATTTTTCAATTTTATTCAGCATTTACAGTTACAAGCTTGGACCAGAGGCATATATCTGCAAAATAAGAAATACTAATTAATTAAATAAAAAACTATAAGAAATAGAACATAGGTGAAGCTTTGGTTGCTCTTCATTTCCTCATTACTACTACCCCAAAGAGAAGCACTTATGAACATAGGACCAATCAATGCTCCCATTTGAAGTAATCTTAATGGGATGGATACTGTGATTATCTGATCATTGCATTTAGAACTCAGTTTGGCGTCCCAGAAAATAAATTATCTCCTGAAACACTGGTCACTTGAAACTACCCCAACAAATAGCACTTACCTATTACAACAGACAAGTCAGTGCCATTATGAGGGTACCGATAGTGACAAATCAAAATATTTTCCATTTCGAAGACTACAATTCTGTGGAATCAGATGAGGACATTTCCAGCCAGAGATACCAGGAGCATGCTGCCTGCAGTCAAGGTGAGCTGATCTGAGCAGTTTTGTTAACAGCACCCATTATAAATATGTCTATGGCTCTTTGGCTTTGCTGTGGTCGTTGGTACTTGGGTAGTTTTGAAAGGCCATTAATCTTTGATTGCCCTGTTAATATCTTTGGAATGCCTCAGCATTCTTGAGCATGGATGGACTTTTCACACATTTAAAGCATTTCATGCAAATTCAACTATTATAATATTTTCTGAAAGAAGAACATTATGACAGTCCTTGTTAAAGCATAGAAACACACCATGCACAAAATCAATGATTACCATGCCAAAACTTTGGAAAAAACAGCACCTTCTAGTGTTTAAATTTGGATTCTGCTGTAATCAAGGCAATGGACAAACCCCATTGTGTCCAATTTTTCAATTTTATTCAGCATTTACAGTTACAAGCTTGGACCAGAGGCATATATCTGCAAAATAAGAAATACTAATTAATTAAATAAAAAACTATAAGAAATAGAACATAGGTGAAGCTTTGGTTGCTCTTCATTTCCTCATTACTACTACCCCAAAGAGAAGCACTTATGAACATAGGACCAATCAATGCTCCCATTTGAAGTAATCTTAATGGGATGGATACTGTGATTATCTGATCATTGCATTTAGAACTCAGTTTGGCGTCCCAGAAAATAAATTATCTCCTGAAACACTGGTCACTTGAAACTACCCCAACAAATAGCACTTACCTATTACAACAGACAAGTCAGTGCCATTATGAGGGTACCGATAGTGACAAATCAAAATATTTTCCATTTCGAAGACTACAATTCTGTGGAATCAGATGAGGACATTTCCAGCCAGAGATACCAGGAGCATGCTGCCTGCAGTCAAGGTGAGCTGATCTGAGCAGTTTTGTTAACAGCACCCATTATAAATATGTCTATGGCTCTTTGGCTTTGCTGTGGTCGTTGGTACTTGGGTAGTTTTGAAAGGCCATTAATCTTTGATTGCCCTGTTAATATCTTTGGAATGCCTCAGCATTCTTGAGCATGGATGGACTTTTCACACATTTAAAGCATTTCATGCAAATTCAACTATTATAATATTTTCTGAAAGAAGAACATTATGACAGTCCTTGTTAAAGCATAGAAACACACCATGCACAAAATCAATGATTACCATGCCAAAACTTTGGAAAAAACAGCACCTTCTAGTGTTTAAATTTGGATTCTGCTGTAATCAAGGCAATGGACAAACCCACTGATGAACAAACACCAGCAAGGCAGTCCCAAAGTAAAACACTTATTCTTACATGGAATAACAGATGCTTCTCTTTGTAGTCATCGAGGGAGTCTCCTTCAAATGAAACTAAAAACAGACCAGTTGGACACTGGGAAGTCAGTCAGCAAACATTTACCCCAACTTGATAGCACTTTCTGCTTTGGTTGAAAAGAAAGATGCTAAAGTTAGAGTAGACATCAGCTGCTTTTCACTCAAGGAGGCAAGGATTAGAAAAGTTGGCCACAGAGGAGGATGCATAATTGTGTCCAATTTTTTTCAATTTTATTCAGCATTTACAGTTACAAGTTTGGACCAGAGGCATATATCTGCAAAATAAGAAATACTAATTAATTAAATAAAAAACTATAAGAAATAGAACATAGGTGAAGCTTTGGTTGCTCTTCATTTCCTCATTACTACTACCCCAAAGAGAAGCACTTATGAACATAGGACCAATCAATGCTCCCATTTGAAGTAATCTTAATGGGATGGATACTGTGATTATCTGATCATTGCATTTAGAACTCAGTTTGGCGTCCCAGAAAATAAATTATCTCCTGAAGCACTGGTCACTTGAAACTACCCCAACAAATAGCACTTACCTATTACAACAGACAAGTCAGTGCCATTATGAGGGTACCGATAGTGACAAATCAAAATATTTTCCATTTCGAAGACTACAATTCTGTGGAATCAGATGAGGACATTTCCAGCCAGAGATACCAGGAGCATGCTGCCTGCAGTCAAGGTGAGCTGATCTGAGCAGTTTTGTTAACAGCACCCATTATAAATATGTCTATGGCTCTTTGGCTTTGCTGTGGTCGTTGGTACTTGGGTAGTTTTGAAAGGCCATTAATCTTTGATTGCCCTGTTAATATCTTTGGAATGCCTCAGCATTCTTGAGCATGGATGGACTTTTCACACATTTAAAGCATTTCATGCAAATTCAACTATTATAATGTTTTCTGAAAGAAGAACATTATGACAGTCCTTGTTAAAGCATAGAAACACACCATGCACAAAATCAATGATTACCATGCCAAAACTTTGGAAAAAACAGCACCTTCTAGTGTTTAAATTTGGATTCTGCTGTAATCAATGCAATGGACAAACCCACTGATGAACAAACACCAGCAAGGCAGTCCCAAAGTAAAGCACTTATTCTTACATGGAATAACAGATGCTTCTCTTTGTAGTCATCGAGGGAGTCTCCTTCAAATGAAACTAAAAACAGACCAGTTGGACACTGGGAAGTCAGTCAGCAAACATTTACCCCAACTTGATGAGATAGGTATAAACGGAGGTCGGAGCCAGCTCCAAATGGGCGGGTGAGCTCCAAATGGGTGGGACTTCAGCTCCAAGTGGGCTGTACAAACCTCCAGAGCCTTTTAATTGGTTTATTTAATGTCATGGGGTTAATGCACGCTGCGAATCCCCCCCCACCCCCCCCACCACCACCAAAAAAAAAAAAAAAAAAAAAAAGACGACGTCAACTTCCCAAGGCTTTTCAGCGTCAAGAAAGAGGAATTTGAAGGGGTAAGTTTAGAGTTGTACAACGTATTACAAGTTGTGAAAAAGTGCAGTATCTTGGCGGTAGATGTTTTAGTCTTGACGTAGTTAAATCATGATTACAAGCTCATTGCATTCAAGTTTGAAAATTGGAGGACATTCATGTGCAGTTTTTACCTTCAAAGCTCATATTTAAGATTATTCCGAGAGCACGTTAAGACAGCATTAGCAGCACAGATAAATTACATCTTTATTGTGTCTGTTACCCTTTTCTGCTAAATATTTCTGCAATACAAATAGGATTTACGCTGCAGATTACGGACACTGAAGACCATAAGCAAGCATTGTTACTAACGTTACGTAAAATATGCAGGCCTATGTATTATAACTGCACTGATATTTAAGCGATCAATAACTATTAATAGATTTAGTACAGTGTTCCATAAGAATGAGTCTTCGTTACAATAGTCTTTACATGAGTCTTCTCCTAACTGATAATGCTTGACTTTAACAAAGCTGGTCATTGTTTCAAAACCTGCTGTTATATTTTTAAAATGTTATCTATTTTTACGTGTAACGTTAATACAAATAATGTAATGCAATTGAAACATTTGGTTTAATTACCAAATTCATTTTTCAATTTAATAATCATAACAGTGGATATATGAGGCTAACTGCAGTGTCCACTACCATGCATTACATATCAACAGGTGTAGAATTAATTTTTTCATTGTAGGAAACACAAACAAACAAAAACCTTATGTGTAAACTTTGTGTTACAGAAAGTTCAAGTATGGGTGGCCAGAAGTTACATTTCAGTGACCTGGTTACCGCCTCTCTCTGCAAACCCAAAGGATCACTTTCCTGTAAACTGTTTTTTGTTCTTTCTATGCATCAAGATGTGTCATTTATTTTTTTCTGAAGATTTTTGACTAATGTGTGTGTATGTGGGTCTTTGTGTGGATAAATTATGTTCATACTTTAAAGGTGGACATTTGCAACAGCGCTTGTCCCTAAAATTGCTCCAGGGGTATGGTCAGAGACTGTCCTAAAGGACAAATGATGGAATGTAAATGACATTACATTCTGTAGAAGTCTCACATAAATGTGCATTGTACTTTAGTTAATGTTAACTTGTCAACAGTGAATTATTTTAGGATGTCATTGGACTGAATGTTTAGTGATTAATGACACTTCATTCCAGTAAAAATATAATCCATAGCCTTGGAGTGAAAGCAGCAGCAAAGTGTTCCAATGCTGATAAAAATCAAGCTGGTTAAAACCTCAGGTTCCTTAAATATCTGTTCTACAGGACTGTTTGGGGTTGGACAGATTTTGTAATGGTTTTGAAGTCTGATGCTCACCAGGCCTTCATTTATTTGTTCAGAAATGCAGTAGAAAAAGTAATATTGTAAATTGTAATAATATTTTACAATAACTCTTTTCTATTTGAGGCAGCAGTGGATCTACCCCAATCATCATTAACGGGACCCCAGTGGAGAGAGTGAGCAGCTTCAATACCTTCAAATGCCCTGCAAAGAGTAGCTGAGCGCATCTCCAGAACATCTCCCCCTTCTCTGCAAGACATCCACACCAGAAGATGTAAATCTAGGACTGTTAAGATCCTTAAAGACCCCACCCACCCTGGAAATCCACTGTTTCATCTGCTACAGTCAGACAGACGCTTCTGCAGTCTGATGGCAAAAACAGATAGGCTCAGGAGGAGTTTCTTCCCTCATGTTATCAGACTACTAAACATGGACATTAAACACACTGAACTTTATAGACTGGTTGTTTAGGGCTACCCAATAACTCTCTGCACACTGCTTTTTTGACAACCTAACTATGCAACTCATCCTCACTGCACATTGTCTACATCTCTGCACATCATCTGTGTAGCAGTTTCTATGTAGCATCTCTACAAATCATCTGTGTAGTAGTTTAATACAGTATATGGTGTATATTTTATACAGTATATTTTTTCCTGTTGTTTCATTATTTTATTTTTTTTGCACAGTCTAAAAAGAGTATGACAGACCTACATTTCACTGCTTTTTGCATGTCATATAACAAATAAAACTTGAATTTTTAATGGTGTGGAGTGTTACCTGTGATTGAGTTGGTGATAAAAAGGAGATGGGGAAAAGAGTGTCTTAAATTGGACTTTGGTACCAATAATATTTTCCTCTTAAGTCTTGGAATGTTTATTTTTATTATTATTAATTCTTGTATTACTATTTAGATTTTTTTTTTCTTTTTTTTTTTAATTAAATGTTTATTTGTACATTTACTGCTTTTTATAATGTTGTTTCACCTAGAGCCAAGGGGGTTGTAACAATCTAAACAATATAATTTCTCCCTCAGATTTCAAACTTGCATTAAAGAAAAACATTAACATACAGTAAACATTTTATTGCTCTAAATTACTCATTCATTTTCTTGATACTGATATAATTATAAAATTTATATAATTTAATATACTTGAATGTTTGCAGCTGTCACAAAATTATATAACCTCTTGTTAATAAAATGTAAACTACAATGAAAAACAATAAATCTGTTTTTCATTAGTATCGCTACTTTATGCCCTCCTCATTCGCGGGCACCCCGGCAATGACGCAATGTGAAATTTCCGCTTAAACTCCGCCCATTTGTAAAGTCCCGCCCACTAGCGGCAAAAGTTCCTCCCACTTGGAGCTCTCCGTGAAGTCCAGCCCACTTGCGGCAAAAGCTCCTCCCACTTGGAGGTCTCCGGGCTGCAGCGATACCTACTTGAACTTGATAGCACTTTCTGCTTTGGTTGAAAAGAAAGATGCTAAAGTTAGAGTAGACATCAGCTGCTTTTCACTCAAGGAGGCAAGGATTTGAAAAGTTGGCCACAGAGGAGGATGCATAATTGTGTCCAATTTTTTTCAATTTTATTCAGCATTTACAGTTACAAGTTTGGACCAGAGGCATATATCTGCAAAATAAGAAATACTAATTAATTAAATAAAAAAACTATAAGAAATAGAACATAGGTGAAGCTTTGGTTGCTCTTCATTTCCTCATTACTACTACCCCAAAGAGAAGCACTTATGAACATAGGACCAATCAATGCTCCCATTTGAAGTAATCTTAATGGGATGGATACTGTGATTATCTGATCATTGCATTTAGAACTCAGTTTGGCGTCCCAGAAAATAAATTATCTCCTGAAGCACTGGTCACTTGAAACTACCCCAACAAATAGCACTTACCTATTACAACAGACAAGTCAGTGCCATTATGAGGGTACCGATAGTGACAAATCAAAATATTTTCCATTTCGAAGACTACAATTCTGTGGAATCAGATGAGGACATTTCCAGCCAGAGATACCAGGAGCATGCTGCCTGCAGTCAAGGTGAGCTGATCTGAGCAGTTTTGTTAACAGCACCCATTATAAATATGTCTATGGCTCTTTGGCTTTGCTGTGGTCATTGGTACTTGGGTAGTTTTGAAAGGCCATTAATCTTTGATTGCCCTGTTAATATCTTTGGAATGCTTTAGCATTCTTGAGCATGGATGGACTTTTCACACATTTAAAGCATTTCATGCAGATTCAACTATTATAATGTTTTCTGAAAGAAGAACATTATGACAGTCCTTGTTAAAGCATATAAACACCCCATGCACAAAATCAATGATTACCATGCCAAAACTTTGGAAAAAACAGCACCTTCTAGTGTTTAAATTTGGATTCTGCTGTAATCAAGGCAATGGACAAACCCACTGATGAACAAACACCAGCAAGGCAGTCCCAAAGTAAAGCACTTATTCTTACATGGAATAACAGATGCTTCTCTTTGTAGTCATCGAGGGAGTCTCCTTCAAATGAAACTAAAAACAGACCAGTTGGACACTGGGAAGTCAGTCAGCAAACATTTACCCCAACTTGATAGCACTTTCTGCTTTGGTTGAAAAGAAAGATGCTAAAGTTAGAGTAGACATCAGCTGCTTTTCACTCAAGGAGGCAAGGATTTGAAAAGTTGGCCACAGAGGAGGATGCATAATTGTGTCCAATTTTTTTCAATTTTATTCAGCATTTACAGTTACAAGTTTGGACCAGAGGCATATATCTGCAAAATAAGAAATACTAATTAATTAAATAAAAAACTATAAGAAATAGAACATAGGTGAAGCTTTGGTTGCTCTTCATTTCCTCATTACTACTACTCCAAAGAGAAGCACTTATGAACATAGGACCAATCAATGCTCCCATTTGAAGTAATCTTAATGGGATGGATACTGTGAATATCTGATCATTGCCTTTAGAACTCAGTTTGGCGTCCCAGAAAATGAATTATCTCCTGAAACACTGGTCACTTGAAACTACCCCAACAAATAGCACTTACCTATTACAACAGACAAGTCAGTGCCATTATGAGGGTACCGATAGTGACAAATCAAAATATTTTCCATTTCGAAGACTACAATTCTGTGGAATCAGATGAGGACATTTCCAGCCAGAGATACCAGGAGCATGCTGCCTGCAGTCAAGGTGAGCTGATCTGAGCAGTTTTGTTAACAGCACCCATTATAAATATGTCTATGGCTCTTTGGCTTTGCTGTGGTCGTTGGTACTTGGGTAGTTTTGAAAGGCCATTAATCTTTGATTGCCCTGTTAATATCTTTGGAATGCCTCAGCATTCTTGAGCATGGATGGACTTTTCACACATTTAAAGCATTTCATGCAAATTCAACTATTATAATATTTTCTGAAAGAAGAACATTATGACAGTCCTTGTTAAAGCATAGAAACACACCATGCACAAAATCAATGATTACCATGCCAAAACTTTGGAAAAAACAGCACCTTCTAGTGTTTAAATTTGGATTCTGCTGTAATCAAGGCAATGGACAAACCCCATTGTGTCCAATTTTTCAATTTTATTCAGCATTTACAGTTACAAGCTTGGACCAGAGGCATATATCTGCAAAATAAGAAATACTAATTAATTAAATAAAAAACTATAAGAAATAGAACATAGGTGAAGCTTTGGTTGCTCTTCATTTCCTCATTACTACTACCCCAAAGAGAAGCACTTATGAACATAGGACCAATCAATGCTCCCATTTGAAGTAATCTTAATGGGATGGATACTGTGATTATCTGATCATTGCATTTAGAACTCAGTTTGGCGTCCCAGAAAATAAATTATCTCCTGAAACACTGGTCACTTGAAACTACCCCAACAAATAGCACTTACCTATTACAACAGACAAGTCAGTGCCATTATGAGGGTACCGATAGTGACAAATCAAAATATTTTCCATTTCGAAGACTACAATTCTGTGGAATCAGATGAGGACATTTCCAGCCAGAGATACCAGGAGCATGCTGCCTGCAGTCAAGGTGAGCTGATCTGAGCAGTTTTGTTAACAGCACCCATTATAAATATGTCTATGGCTCTTTGGCTTTGCTGTGGTCGTTGGTACTTGGGTAGTTTTGAAAGGCCATTAATCTTTGATTGCCCTGTTAATATCTTTGGAATGCCTCAGCATTCTTGAGCATGGATGGACTTTTCACACATTTAAAGCATTTCATGCAAATTCAACTATTATAATATTTTCTGAAAGAAGAACATTATGACAGTCCTTGTTAAAGCATAGAAACACACCATGCACAAAATCAATGATTACCATGCCAAAACTTTGGAAAAAACAGCACCTTCTAGTGTTTAAATTTGGATTCTGCTGTAATCAAGGCAATGGACAAACCCACTGATGAACAAACACCAGCAAGGCAGTCCCAAAGTAAAACACTTATTCTTACATGGAATAACAGATGCTTCTCTTTGTAGTCATCGAGGGAGTCTCCTTCAAATGAAACTAAAAACAGACCAGTTGGACACTGGGAAGTCAGTCAGCAAACATTTACCCCAACTTGATAGCACTTTCTGCTTTGGTTGAAAAGAAAGATGCTAAAGTTAGAGTAGACATCAGCTGCTTTTCACTCAAGGAGGCAAGGATTAGAAAAGTTGGCCACAGAGGAGGATGCATAATTGTGTCCAATTTTTTTCAATTTTATTCAGCATTTACAGTTACAAGTTTGGACCAGAGGCATATATCTGCAAAATAAGAAATACTAATTAATTAAATAAAAAACTATAAGAAATAGAACATAGGTGAAGCTTTGGTTGCTCTTCATTTCCTCATTACTACTACCCCAAAGAGAAGCACTTATGAACATAGGACCAATCAATGCTCCCATTTGAAGTAATCTTAATGGGATGGATACTGTGATTATCTGATCATTGCATTTAGAACTCAGTTTGGCGTCCCAGAAAATAAATTATCTCCTGAAGCACTGGTCACTTGAAACTACCCCAACAAATAGCACTTACCTATTACAACAGACAAGTCAGTGCCATTATGAGGGTACCGATAGTGACAAATCAAAATATTTTCCATTTCGAAGACTACAATTCTGTGGAATCAGATGAGGACATTTCCAGCCAGAGATACCAGGAGCATGCTGCCTGCAGTCAAGGTGAGCTGATCTGAGCAGTTTTGTTAACAGCACCCATTATAAATATGTCTATGGCTCTTTGGCTTTGCTGTGGTCGTTGGTACTTGGGTAGTTTTGAAAGGCCATTAATCTTTGATTGCCCTGTTAATATCTTTGGAATGCCTCAGCATTCTTGAGCATGGATGGACTTTTCACACATTTAAAGCATTTCATGCAAATTCAACTATTATAATGTTTTCTGAAAGAAGAACATTATGACAGTCCTTGTTAAAGCATAGAAACACACCATGCACAAAATCAATGATTACCATGCCAAAACTTTGGAAAAAACAGCACCTTCTAGTGTTTAAATTTGGATTCTGCTGTAATCAATGCAATGGACAAACCCACTGATGAACAAACACCAGCAAGGCAGTCCCAAAGTAAAGCACTTATTCTTACATGGAATAACAGATGCTTCTCTTTGTAGTCATCGAGGGAGTCTCCTTCAAATGAAACTAAAAACAGACCAGTTGGACACTGGGAAGTCAGTCAGCAAACATTTACCCCAACTTGATGAGATAGGTATAAACGGAGGTCGGAGCCAGCTCCAAATGGGCGGGTGAGCTCCAAATGGGTGGGACTTCAGCTCCAAGTGGGCTGTACAAACCTCCAGAGCCTTTTAATTGGTTTATTTAATGTCATGGGGTTAATGCACGCTGCGAATCCCCCCCCCACCCCCCCCACCACCACCAAAAAAAAAAAAAAAAAAAAAAGACGACGTCAACTTCCCAAGGCTTTTCAGCGTCAAGAAAGAGGAATTTGAAGGGGTAAGTTTAGAGTTGTACAACGTATTACAAGTTGTGAAAAAGTGCAGTATCTTGGCGGTAGATGTTTTAGTCTTGACGTAGTTAAATCATGATTACAAGCTCATTGCATTCAAGTTTGAAAATTGGAGGACATTCATGTGCAGTTTTTACCTTCAAAGCTCATATTTAAGATTATTCCGAGAGCACGTTAAGACAGCATTAGCAGCACAGATAAATTACATCTTTATTGTGTCTGTTACCCTTTTCTGCTAAATATTTCTGCAATACAAATAGGATTTACGCTGCAGATTACGGACACTGAAGACCATAAGCAAGCATTGTTACTAACGTTACGTAAAATATGCAGGCCTATGTATTATAACTGCACTGATATTTAAGCGATCAATAACTATTAATAGATTTAGTACAGTGTTCCATAAGAATGAGTCTTCGTTACAATAGTCTTTACATGAGTCTTCTCCTAACTGATAATGCTTGACTTTAACAAAGCTGGTCATTGTTTCAAAACCTGCTGTTATATTTTTAAAATGTTATCTATTTTTACGTGTAACGTTAATACAAATAATGTAATGCAATTGAAACATTTGGTTTAATTACCAAATTCATTTTTCAATTTAATAATCATAACAGTGGATATATGAGGCTAACTGCAGTGTCCACTACCATGCATTACATATCAACAGGTGTAGAATTAATTTTTTCATTGTAGGAAACACAAACAAACAAAAACCTTATGTGTAAACTTTGTGTTACAGAAAGTTCAAGTATGGGTGGCCAGAAGTTACATTTCAGTGACCTGGTTACCGCCTCTCTCTGCAAACCCAAAGGATCACTTTCCTGTAAACTGTTTTTTGTTCTTTCTATGCATCAAGATGTGTCATTTATTTTTTTCTGAAGATTTTTGACTAATGTGTGTGTATGTGGGTCTTTGTGTGGATAAATTATGTTCATACTTTAAAGGTGGACATTTGCAACAGCGCTTGTCCCTAAAATTGCTCCAGGGGTATGGTCAGAGACTGTCCTAAAGGACAAATGATGGAATGTAAATGACATTACATTCTGTAGAAGTCTCACATAAATGTGCATTGTACTTTAGTTAATGTTAACTTGTCAACAGTGAATTATTTTAGGATGTCATTGGACTGAATGTTTAGTGATTAATGACACTTCATTCCAGTAAAAATATAATCCATAGCCTTGGAGTGAAAGCAGCAGCAAAGTGTTCCAATGCTGATAAAAATCAAGCTGGTTAAAACCTCAGGTTCCTTAAATATCTGTTCTACAGGACTGTTTGGGGTTGGACAGATTTTGTAATGGTTTTGAAGTCTGATGCTCACCAGGCCTTCATTTATTTGTTCAGAAATGCAGTAGAAAAAGTAATATTGTAAATTGTAATAATATTTTACAATAACTCTTTTCTATTTGAGGCAGCAGTGGATCTACCCCAATCATCATTAACGGGACCCCAGTGGAGAGAGTGAGCAGCTTCAATACCTTCAAATGCCCTGCAAAGAGTAGCTGAGCGCATCTCCAGAACATCTCCCCCTTCTCTGCAAGACATCCACACCAGAAGATGTAAATCTAGGACTGTTAAGATCCTTAAAGACCCCACCCACCCTGGAAATCCACTGTTTCATCTGCTACAGTCAGACAGACGCTTCTGCAGTCTGATGGCAAAAACAGATAGGCTCAGGAGGAGTTTCTTCCCTCATGTTATCAGACTACTAAACATGGACATTAAACACACTGAACTTTATAGACTGGTTGTTTAGGGCTACCCAATAACTCTCTGCACACTGCTTTTTTGACAACCTAACTATGCAACTCATCCTCACTGCACATTGTCTACATCTCTGCACATCATCTGTGTAGCAGTTTCTATGTAGCATCTCTACAAATCATCTGTGTAGTAGTTTAATACAGTATATGGTGTATATTTTATACAGTATATTTTTTCCTGTTGTTTCATTATTTTATTTTTTTTGCACAGTCTAAAAAGAGTATGACAGACCTACATTTCACTGCTTTTTGCATGTCATATAACAAATAAAACTTGAATTTTTAATGGTGTGGAGTGTTACCTGTGATTGAGTTGGTGATAAAAAGGAGATGGGGAAAAGAGTGTCTTAAATTGGACTTTGGTACCAATAATATTTTCCTCTTAAGTCTTGGAATGTTTATTTTTATTATTATTAATTCTTGTATTACTATTTAGATTTTTTTTTTCTTTTTTTTTTTAATTAAATGTTTATTTGTACATTTACTGCTTTTTATAATGTTGTTTCACCTAGAGCCAAGGGGGTTGTAACAATCTAAACAATATAATTTCTCCCTCAGATTTCAAACTTGCATTAAAGAAAAACATTAACATACAGTAAACATTTTATTGCTCTAAATTACTCATTCATTTTCTTGATACTGATATAATTATAAAATTTATATAATTTAATATACTTGAATGTTTGCAGCTGTCACAAAATTATATAACCTCTTGTTAATAAAATGTAAACTACAATGAAAAACAATAAATCTGTTTTTCATTAGTATCGCTACTTTATGCCCTCCTCATTCGCGGGCACCCCGGCAATGACGCAATGTGAAATTTCCGCTTAAACTCCGCCCATTTGTAAAGTCCCGCCCACTAGCGGCAAAAGTTCCTCCCACTTGGAGCTCTCCGTGAAGTCCAGCCCACTTGCGGCAAAAGCTCCTCCCACTTGGAGGTCTCCGGGCTGCAGCGATACCTACTTGAACTTGATAGCACTTTCTGCTTTGGTTGAAAAGAAAGATGCTAAAGTTAGAGTAGACATCAGCTGCTTTTCACTCAAGGAGGCAAGGATTTGAAAAGTTGGCCACAGAGGAGGATGCATAATTGTGTCCAATTTTTTTCAATTTTATTCAGCATTTACAGTTACAAGTTTGGACCAGAGGCATATATCTGCAAAATAAGAAATACTAATTAATTAAATAAAAAAACTATAAGAAATAGAACATAGGTGAAGCTTTGGTTGCTCTTCATTTCCTCATTACTACTACCCCAAAGAGAAGCACTTATGAACATAGGACCAATCAATGCTCCCATTTGAAGTAATCTTAATGGGATGGATACTGTGATTATCTGATCATTGCATTTAGAACTCAGTTTGGCGTCCCAGAAAATAAATTATCTCCTGAAGCACTGGTCACTTGAAACTACCCCAACAAATAGCACTTACCTATTACAACAGACAAGTCAGTGCCATTATGAGGGTACCGATAGTGACAAATCAAAATATTTTCCATTTCGAAGACTACAATTCTGTGGAATCAGATGAGGACATTTCCAGCCAGAGATACCAGGAGCATGCTGCCTGCAGTCAAGGTGAGCTGATCTGAGCAGTTTTGTTAACAGCACCCATTATAAATATGTCTATGGCTCTTTGGCTTTGCTGTGGTCATTGGTACTTGGGTAGTTTTGAAAGGCCATTAATCTTTGATTGCCCTGTTAATATCTTTGGAATGCTTTAGCATTCTTGAGCATGGATGGACTTTTCACACATTTAAAGCATTTCATGCAGATTCAACTATTATAATGTTTTCTGAAAGAAGAACATTATGACAGTCCTTGTTAAAGCATATAAACACCCCATGCACAAAATCAATGATTACCATGCCAAAACTTTGGAAAAAACAGCACCTTCTAGTGTTTAAATTTGGATTCTGCTGTAATCAAGGCAATGGACAAACCCACTGATGAACAAACACCAGCAAGGCAGTCCCAAAGTAAAGCACTTATTCTTACATGGAATAACAGATGCTTCTCTTTGTAGTCATCGAGGGAGTCTTCTTCAAATGAAACTAAAAACAGACCAGTTGGACACTGGGAAGTCAGTCAGCAAACATTTACCCCAACTTGATAGCACTTTCTGCTTTGGTTGAAAAGAAAGATGCTAAAGTTAGAGTAGACATCAGCTGCTTTTCACTCAAGGAGGCAAGGATTTGAAAAGTTGGCCACAGAGGAGGATGCATAATTGTGTCCAATTTTTTTCAATTTTATTCAGCATTTACAGTTACAAGTTTGGACCAGAGGCATATATCTGCAAAATAAGAAATACTAATTAATTAAATAAAAAACTATAAGAAATAGAACATAGGTGAAGCTTTGGTTGCTCTTCATTTCCTCATTACTACTACTCCAAAGAGAAGCACTTATGAACATAGGACCAATCAATGCTCCCATTTGAAGTAATCTTAATGGGATGGATACTGTGAATATCTGATCATTGCCTTTAGAACTCAGTTTGGCGTCCCAGAAAATGAATTATGTCCTGAAGCACTCGTCGCTTGAAACTACCCCAACAAATAGAACTTACCTATTACAACAGACAAGTCAGTGCCATTATGAGGGTACCGATAGTGACAAATCAAAATATTTTCCATTTCGGAGACTACAATTCTGTGGAATCAGATGAGGACATTTCCAGCCAGAGATACCAGGAGCATGCTGCCTGCAGTCAAGGTGAGCTGATCTGAGCAGTTTTGTTAACAGCACCCATTATAAATATGTCTATGGCTCTTTGGCTTTGCTGTGGTCGTTGGTACTTGGGTAGTTTTGAAAGGCCATTAATCTTTGATTGCCCTGTTAATATCTTTGGAATGCCTCAGCATTCTTGAGCATGGATGGACTTTTCACACATTTAAAGCATTTCATGCAAATTCAACTATTATAATGTTTTCTGAAAGAAGAACATTATGACAGTCCTTGTTAAAGCATAGAAACACACCATGCACAAAATCAATGATTACCATGCCAAAACTTTGGAAAAAACAGCACCTTCTAGTGTTTAAATTTGGATTCTGCTGTAATCAAGGCAATGGACAAACCCACTGATGAACAAACACCAGCAAGGCAGTCCCAAAGTAAAACACTTATTCTTACATGGAATAACAGATACTTCTCTTTGTAGTCATCGAGGGAGTCTCCTTCAAATGAAACTAAAAACAGACCAGTTGGACACTGGGAAGTCAGTCAGCAAACATTTACCCCAACTTGATAGCACTTTCTGCTTTGGTTGAAAAGAAAGATGCTAAAGTTAGAGTAGACATCAGCTGCTTTTCACTCAAGGAGGCAAGGATTTGAAAAGTTGGCCACAGAGGAGGATGCATAATTGTGTCCAATTTTTTTCAATTTTATTCAGCATTTACAGTTACAAGTTTGGACCAGAGGCATATATCTGCAAAATAAGAAATACTAATTAATTAAATAAAAAACTATAAGAAATAGAACATAGGTGAAGCTTTGGTTGCTCTTCATTTCCTCATTACTACTACCCCAAAGAGAAGCACTTATGAACATAGGACCAATCAATGCTCCCATTTGAAGTAATCTTAATGGGATGGATACTGTGATTATCTGATCATTGCATTTAGAACTCAGTTTGGCGTCCCAGAAAATAAATTGTCTCCTGAAGCACTGGTCACTTGAAACTACCCCAACAAATAGCACTTACCTATTACAACAGACAAGTCAGTGCCATTATGAGGGTACCGATAGTGACAAATCAAAATATTTTCCATTTCGAAGACTACAATTCTGTGGAATCAGATGAGGACATTTCCAGCCAGAGATACCAGGAGCATGCTGCCTGCAGTCAAGGTGAGCTGATCTGAGCAGTTTTGTTAACAGCACCCATTATAAATATGTCTATGGCTCTTTGGCTTTGCTGTGGTCGTTGGTACTTGGGTAGTTTTGAAAGGCCATTAATCTTTGATTGCCCTGTTAATATCTTTGGAATGCCTCAGCATTCTTGAGCATGGATGGACTTTTCACACATTTAAAGCATTTCATGCAAATTCAACTATTATAATGTTTTCTGAAAGAAGAACATTATGACAGTCCTTGTTAAAGCATAGAAACACACCATGCACAAAATCAATGATTACCATGCCAAAACTTTGGAAAAAACAGCACCTTCTAGTGTTTAAATTTGGATTCTGCTGTAATCAATGCAATGGACAAACCCACTGATGAACAAACACCAGCGAGGCAGTCCCAAATAAAGCACTTATTCTTACATGGAATAACAGATGCTTCTCTTTGTAGTCATCGAGGGAGTCTCCTTCAAATGAAACTAAAAACAGACCAGTTGGACACTGGGAAGTCAGTCAGCAAACATTTACCCCAACTTGATAGCACTTTCTGCTTTGGTTGAAAAGAAAGATGCTAAAGTTAGAGTAGACATCAGCTGCTTTTCACTCAAGGAGGCAAGGATTTGAAAAGTTGGCCACAGAGGAGGATGCATAATTGTGTCCAATTTTTTTCAATTTTATTCAGCATTTACAGTTACAAGTTTGGACCAGAGGCATATATCTGCAAAATAAGAAATACTAATTAATTAAATAAAAAAACTATAAGAAATAGAACATAGGTGAAGCTTTGGTTGCTCTTCATTTCCTCATTACTACTACCCCAAAGAGAAGCACTTATGAACATAGGACCAATCAATGCTCCCATTTGAAGTAATCTTAATGGGATGGATACTGTGATTATCTGATCATTGCATTTAGAACTCAGTTTGGCGTCCCAGAAAATAAATTATCTCCTGAAGCACTGGTCACTTGAAACTACCCCAACAAATAGCACTTACCTATTACAACAGACAAGTCAGTGCCATTATGAGGGTACCGATAGTGACAAATCAAAATATTTTCCATTTCGAAGACTACAATTCTGTGGAATCAGATGAGGACATTTCCAGCCAGAGATACCAGGAGCATGCTGCCTGCAGTCAAGGTGAGCTGATCTGAGCAGTTTTGTTAACAGCACCCATTATAAATATGTCTATGGCTCTTTGGCTTTGCTGTGGTCATTGGTACTTGGGTAGTTTTGAAAGGCCATTAATCTTTGATTGCCCTGTTAATATCTTTGGAATGCTTTAGCATTCTTGAGCATGGATGGACTTTTCACACATTTAAAGCATTTCATGCAGATTCAACTATTATAATGTTTTCTGAAAGAAGAACATTATGACAGTCCTTGTTAAAGCATATAAACACCCCATGCACAAAATCAATGATTACCATGCCAAAACTTTGGAAAAAACAGCACCTTCTAGTGTTTAAATTTGGATTCTGCTGTAATCAAGGCAATGGACAAACCCACTGATGAACAAACACCAGCAAGGCAGTCCCAAAGTAAAGCACTTATTCTTACATGGAATAACAGATGCTTCTCTTTGTAGTCATCAAGGGAGTCTCCTTCAAATGAAACTAAAAACAGACCAGTTGGACACTGGGAAGTCAGTCAGCAAACATTTACCCCAACTTGATAGCACTTTCTGCTTTGGTTGAAAAGAAAGATACTAAAGTTAGAGTAGACATCAGCTGCTTTTCACTCAAGGAGGCAAGGATTTGAAAAGTTGGCCACAGAGGAGGATGCATAATTGTGTCCAATTTTTTTCAATTTTATTCAGCATTTACAGTTACAAGTTTGGACCAGAGGCATATATCTGCAAAATAAGAAATACAAATTAAATAAATAAAAAACTATAAGAAATAGAACATAGGTGAAGCTTTGGTTGCTCTTCATTTCCTCATTACTACTACCCCAAAGAGAAGCACTTATGAACATAGGACCAATCAATGCTCCCATTTGAAGTAATCTTAATGGGATGGATACTGTGATTATCTGATCATTGCATTTAGAACTCAGTTTGGCGTCCCAGAAAATAAATTATCTCCTGAAGCACTGGTCACTTGAAACTACCCCAACAAATAGCACTTACCTATTACAACAGACAAGTCAGTGCCATTATGAGGGTACCGATAGTGACAAATCAAAATATTTTCCATTTCGAAGACTACAATTCTGTGGAATCAGATTAGGACATTTCCAGCCAGAGATACCAGGAGCATGCTGCCTGCAGTCAAGGTGAGCTGATCTGAGCAGTTTTGTTAACAGCACCCATTATAAATATGTCTATGGCTCTTTGGCTTTGCTGTGGTCGTTGGTACTTGGGTAGTTTTGAAAGGCCATTAATCTTTGATTGCCCTGTTAATATCTTTGGAATGCCTCAGCATTCTTGAGCATGGATGGACTTTTCACACATTTAAAGCATTTCATGCAAATTCAACTATTATAATGTTTTCTGAAAGAAGAACATTATGACAGTCCTTGTTAAAGCATAGAAACACACCATGCACAAAATCAATGATTACCATGCCAAAACTTTGGAAAAAACAGCACCTTCTAGTGTTTAAATTTGGATTCTGCTGTTATCAAGGCAATGGACAAACCCACTGATGAACAAACACCAGCAAGGCAGTCCCAAAGTAAAACACTTATTCTTACATGGAATAACAGATGCTTCTCTTTGTAGTCATCGAGGGAGTCTCCTTCAAATGAAACTAAAAACAGACCAGTTGGACACTGGGAAGTCAGTCAGCAAACATTTACCCCAACTTGATAGCACTTTCTGCTTTGGTTGAAAAGAAAGATGCTAAAGTTAGAGTAGACATCAGCTGCTTTTCACTCAAGGAGGCATGGATTTGAAAAGTTGGCCACAGAGGAGGATGCATAATTGTGTCCAATTTTTTTCAATTTTATTCAGCATTTACAGTTACAAGTTTGGACCAGAGGCATATATCTGCAAAATAAGAAATACTAATTAATTAAATAAAAAAAACTATAAGAAATAGAACATAGGTGAAGCTTTGGTTGCTCTTCATTTCCTCATTACTACTACCCCAAAGAGAAGCACTTATGAACATAGGACCAATCAATGCTCCCATTTGAAGTAATCTTAATGGGATGGATACTGTGATTATCTGATCATTGCATTTAGAACTCAGTTTGGCGTCCCAGAAAATAAATTATCTCCTGAAGCACTGGTCACTTGAAACTACCCCAACAAATAGCACTTACCTATTACAACAGACAAGTCAGTGCCATTATGAGGGTACCGATAGTGACAAATCAAAATATTTTCCATTTCGAAGACTACAATTCTGTGGAATCAGATGAGGACATTTCCAGCCAGAGATACCAGGAGCATGCTGCCTGCAGTCAAGGTGAGCTGATCTGAGCAGTTTTGTTAACAGCACCCATTATAAATATGTCTATGGCTCTTTGGCTTTGCTGTGGTCATTGGTACTTGGGTAGTTTTGAAAGGCCATTAATCTTTGATTGCCCTGTTAATATCTTTGGAATGCTTTAGCATTCTTGAGCATGGATGGACTTTTCACACATTTAAAGCATTTCATGCAGATTCAACTATTATAATGTTTTCTGAAAGAAGAACATTATGACAGTCCTTGTTAAAGCATATAAACACCCCATGCACAAAATCAATGATTACCATGCCAAAACTTTGGAAAAAACAGCACCTTCTAGTGTTTAAGTTTGGATTCTGCTGTAATCAAGGCAATGGACAAACCCACTGATGAACAAACACCAGCAAGGCAGTCCCAAAGTAAAGCACTTATTCTTACATGGAATAACAGATGCTTCTCTTTGTAGTCATCGAGGGAGTCTCCTTCAAATGAAACTAAAAACAGACCAGTTGGACACTGGGAAGTCAGTCAGCAAACATTTACCCCAACTTGATAGCACTTTCTGCTTTGGTTGAAAAGAAAGATGCTAAAGTTAGAGTAGACATCAGCTGCTTTTCACTCAAGGAGGCAAGGATTAGAAAAGTTGGCCACAGAGGAGGATGCATAATTGTGTCCAATTTTTTCAATTTTATTCAGCATTAACAGTTACAAGTTTGGACCAGAGGCATATATCTGCAAAATAAGAAATACTAATTAATTAAATAAAAAACTATAAGAAATAGAACATAGGTGAAGCTTTGGTTGCTCTTCATTTCCTCATTACTACTACCCCAAAGAGAAGCACTTATGAACATAGGACCAATCAATGCTCCCATTTGAAGTAATCTTAATGGGATGGATACTGTGATTATCTGATCATTGCATTTAGAACTCAGTTTGGCGTCCCAGAAAATAAATTATCTCCTGAAGCACTGGTCACTTGAAACTACCCCAACAAATAGCACTTACATATTACAACAGACAAGTCAGTGCCATTATGAGGGTACCGATAGTGACAAATCAAAATATTTTCCATTTCGAAGACTACAATTCTGTGGAATCAGATGAGGACATTTCCAGCCAGAGATACCAGGAGCATGCTGCCTGCAGTCAAGGTGAGCTGATCTGAGCAGTTTTGTTAACAGCACCCATTATAAATATGTCTAT
The DNA here is from genome assembly GCF_023724105.1 of Carassius gibelio. NCBI lineage: Eukaryota > Metazoa > Chordata > Actinopteri > Cypriniformes > Cyprinidae > Carassius > Carassius gibelio. The sequence goes on along the minus strand of NC_068380.1, from coordinate 24,939,721 downwards.
GGCTCTTTGACTTTGCTGTGGTCGTTGGTACTTGGGTAGTTTTGAAAGGCCATTAATCTTTGATTGCCCTGTTAATATCTTTGGAATGCCTCAGCATTCTTGAGCATGGATGGACTTTTCACACATTTAAAGCATTTCATGCAAATTCAACTATTATAATGTTTTCTGAAAGAAGAACATTATGACAGTCCTTGTTAAAGCATAGAAACACACCATGCACAAAATCAATGATTACCATGCCAAAACTTTGGAAAAAACAGCACCTTCTAGTGTTTAAATTTGGATTCTGCTGTAATCAATGCAATGGACAAACCCACTGATGAACAAACACCAGCGAGGCAGTCCCAAAGTAAAGCACTTATTCTTACATGGAATAACAGATGCTTCTCTTTGTAGTCATCGAGGGAGTCTCCTTCAAATGAAACTAAAAACAGACCAGTTGGACACTGGGAAGTCATTTAGCAAACATTTACCCCAACTTGATAGCACTTTCTGCTTTGGTTGAAAAGAAAGATGCTAAAGTTAGAGTAGACATCAGCTGCTTTTCACTCAAGGAGGCAAGGATTTGAAAAGTTGGCCACAGAGGAGGATGCATAATTGTGTCCAATTTTTTTCAATTTTATTCAGCATTTACAGTTACAAGTTTGGACCAGAGGCATATATCTGCAAAATAAGAAATACTAATTAATTAAATAAAAAAAACTATAAGAAATAGAACATAGGTGAAGCTTTGGTTGCTCTTCATTTCCTCATTACTACTACCCCAAAGAGAAGCACTTATGAACATAGGACCAATCAATGCTCCCATTTGAAGTAATCTTAATGGGATGGATACTGTGATTATCTGATCATTGCATTTAGAACTCAGTTTGGCGTCCCAGAAAATAAATTATCTCCTGAAGCACTGGTCACTTGAAACTACCCCAACAAATAGCACTTACCTATTACAACAGACAAGTCAGTGCCATTATGAGGGTACCGATAGTGACAAATCAAAATATTTTCCATTTCGAAGACTACAATTCTGTGGAATCAGATGAGGACATTTCCAGCCAGAGATACCAGGAGCATGCTGCCTGCAGTCAAGGTGAGCTGATCTGAGCAGTTTTGTTAACAGCACCCATTATAAATATGTCTATGGCTCTTTGGCTTTGCTGTGGTCATTGGTACTTGGGTAGTTTTGAAAGGCCATTAATCTTTGATTGCCCTGTTAATATCTTTGGAATGCCTCAGCATTCTTGAGCATGGATGGACTTTTCACACATTTAAAGCATTTCATGCAAATTCAACTATTATAATGTTTTCTGAAAGAAGAACATTATGACAGTCCTTGTTAAAGCATAGAAACACACCATGCACAAAATCAATGATTACCATGCCAAAACTTTGGAAAAAACAGCACCTTCTAGTGTTTAAATTTGGATTCTGCTGTAATCAATGCAATGGACAAACCCACTGATGAACAAACACCAGCGAGGCAGTCCCAAAGTAAAGCACTTATTCTTACATGGAATAACAGATGCTTCTCTTTGTAGTCATCGAGGGAGTCTCCTTCAAATGAAACTAAAAACAGACCAGTTGGACACTGGGAAGTCAGTCAGCAAACATTTACCCCAACTTGATAGCACTTTCTGCTTTGGTTGAAAAGAAAGATGCTAAAGTTAGAGTAGACATCAGCTGCTTTTCACTCAAGGAGGCAAGGATTTGAAAAGTTGGCCACAGAGGAGGATGCATAATTGTGTCCAATTTTTTTCAATTTTATTCAGCATTTACAGTTACAAGTTTGGACAAGAGGCATATATCTGCAAAATAAGAAATACTAATTAATTAAATAAAAAACTATAAGAAATAGAACATAGGTGAAGCTTTGGTTGCTCTTCATTTCCTCATTACTACTACCCCAAAGAGAAGCACTTATGAACATAGGACCAATCAATGCTCCCATTTGAAGTAATCTTAATGGGATGGATACTGTGATTATCTGATCATTGCATTTAGAACTCAGTTTGGCGTCCCAGAAAATAAATTATCTCCTGAAGCACTGGTCACTTGAAACTACCCCAACAAATAGCACTTACCTATTACAACAGACAAGTCAGTGCCATTATGAGGGTACCGATAGTGACAAATCAAAATATTTTCCATTTCGAAGACTACAATTCTGTGGAATCAGATTAGGACATTTCCAGCCAGAGATACCAGGAGCATGCTGCCTGCAGTCAAGGTGAGCTGATCTGAGCAGTTTTGTTAACAGCACCCATTATAAATATGTCTATGGCTCTTTGGCTTTGCTGTGGTCGTTGGTACTTGGGTAGTTTTTAAAGGCCATTAATCTTTGATTGCCCTGTTAATATCTTTGGAATGCCTCAGCATTCTTGAGCATGGATGGACTTTTCACACATTTAAAGCATTTCATGCAAATTCAACTATTATAATGTTTTCTGAAAGAAGAACATTATGACAGTCCTTGTTAAAGCATAGAAACACACCATGCACAAAATCAATGATTACCATGCCAAAACTTTGGAAAAAACAGCACCTTCTAGTGTTTAAATTTGGATTCTGCTGTAATCAAGGCAATGGACAAACCCACTGATGAAAAAACACCAGCAAGGCAGTCCCAAAGTAAAGCACTTATTCTTACATGGAATAACAGATGCTTCTCTTTGTAGTCATCGAGGGAGAAATACTAATTAATTAAATAAAAAACTATAAGAAATAGAACATAGGTGAAGCTTTGGTTGCTCTTCATTTCCTCATTACTACTACCCCAAAGAGAAGCACTTATGAACATAGGACCAATCAATGCTCCCATTTGAAGTAATCTTAATGGGATGGATACTGTGATTATCTGATCATTGCATTTAGAACTCAGTTTGGCGTCCCAGAAAATAAATTATCTCCTGAATCACTGGTCACTTGAAACTACCCCAACAAATAGCACTTACCTATTACAACAGACAAGTCAGTGCCATTATGAGGGTACCGATAGTGACAAATCAAACTATTTTCCATTTCGAAGACTACAATTCTGTGGAATCAGATGAGGACATTTCCAGCCAGAGATACCAGGAGCATGCTGCCTGCAGTCAAGGTGAGCTGATCTGAGCAGTTTTGTTAACAGCACCCATTATAAATATGTCTATGGCTCTTTGGCTTTGCTGTGGTCGTTGGTACTTGGGTAGTTTTGAAAGGCCATTAATCTTTGATTGCCCTGTTAATATCTTTGGAATGCCTCAGCATTCTTGAGCATGGATGGACTTTTCACACATTTAAAGCATTTCATGCAAATTCAACTATTATAATGTTTTCTGAAAGAAGAACATTATGATAGTCCTTGTTAAAGCATAGAAACACACCATGCACAAAATCAATGATTACCATGCCAAAACTTTGGAAAAAACAGCACCTTCTAGTGTTTAAAGGCAGTCCCAAAGTAAAGCACTTATTCTTACATGGAGTAACAGATGCTTCTCTTTGTAGTCATCGAGGGAGTCTCCTTCAAATTAAACTAAAAACAGACCAGTTGGACACTGGGAAGTCAGTCAGCAAACATTTACCCCAACTTGATAGCACTTTCTGCTTTGGTTGAAAAGAAAGATGCTAAAGTTAGAGTAGACATCAGCTGCTTTTCACTCAAGGAGGCAAGGATTTGAAAAGTTGGTCACAGAGGAGGATGCATAATTGTGTCCAATTTTTCAATTTTATTCAGCATTTACAGTTACAAGCTTGGACCAGAGGCATATATCTGCAAAATAAGAAATACTAATTAATTAAATAAAAAACTATAAGAAATAGAACATAGGTGAAGCTTTGGTTGCTCTTCATTTCCTCATTACTACTACCCCAAAGAGAAGCACTTATGAACATAGGACCAATCAATGCTCCCATTTGAAGTAATCTTAATGGGATGGATACTGTGATTATCTGATCATTGCATTTAGAACTCAGTTTGGCGTCCCAGAAAATAAATTATCTCCTGAATCACTGGTCACTTGAAACTACCCCAACAAATAGCACTTACCTATTACAACAGACAAGTCAGTGCCATTATGAGGGTACCGATAGTGACAAATCAAAATATTTTCCATTTCGAAGACTACAATTCTGTGGAATCAGATGAGGACATTTCCAGCCAGAGATACCAGGAGCATGCTGCCTGCAGTCAAGGTGAGCTGATCTGAGCAGTTTTGTTAACAGCACCCATTATAAATATGTCTATGGCTCTTTGGCTTTGCTGTGGTCGTTGGTACTTGGGTAGTTTTGAAAGGCCATTAATCTTTGATTGCCCTGTTAATATCTTTGGAATGCCTCAGCATTCTTGAGCATGGATGGACTTTTCACACATTTAAAGCATTTCATGCAAATTCAACTATTATAATGTTTTCTGAAAGAAGAACATTATGATAGTCCTTGTTAAAGCATAGAAACACACCATGCACAAAATCAATGATTACCATGCCAAAACTTTGGAAAAAACAGCACCTTCTAGTGTTTAATTTTGGATTTGGATTCTGCTGTAATCAAGGCAATGGACAAACCCACTGATGAACAAACACCAGCAAGGCAGTCCCAAAGTAAAACACTTATTCTTACATGGAATAACAGATGCTTCTCTTTGTAGTCATCGAGGGAGTCTCCTTCAAATGAAACTAAAAACAGACCAGTTGGACACTGGGAAGTCAGTCAGCAAACATTTACCCCAACTTGATAGCACTTTCTGCTTTGGTTGAAAAGAAAGATGCTAAAGTTAGAGTAGACATCAGCTGCTTTTCACTCAAGGAGGCAAGGATTTGAAAAGTTGGCCACAGAGGAGGATGCATAATTGTGTCCAATTTTTTTCAATTTTATTCAGCATTTACAGTTACAAGTTTGGACCAGAGGCATATATCTGCAAAATAAGAAATACTAATTAATTAAATAAAAAAACTATAAGAAATAGAACATAGGTGAAGCTTTGGTTGCTCTTCATTTCCTCATTACTACTACCCCAAAGAGAAGCACTTATGAACATAGGACCAATCAATGCTCCCATTTGAAGTAATCTTAATGGGATGGATACTGTGATTATCTGATCATTGCATTTAGAACTCAGTTTGGCGTCCCAGAAAATAAATTATCTCCTGAAGCACTGGTCACTTGAAACTACCCCAACAAATAGCACTTACCTATTACAACAGACAAGTCAGTGCCATTATGAGGGTACCGATAGTGACAAATCAAAATATTTTCCATTTCGAAGACTACAATTCTGTGGAATCAGATGAGGACATTTCCAGCCAGAGATACCAGGAGCATGCTGCCTGCAGTCAAGGTGAGCTGATCTGAGCAGTTTTGTTAACAGCACCCATTATAAATATGTCTATGGCTCTTTGGCTTTGCTGTGGTCATTGGTACTTGGGTAGTTTTGAAAGGCCATTAATCTTTGATTGCCCTGTTAATATCTTTGGAATGCTTTAGCATTCTTGAGCATGGATGGACTTTTCACACATTTAAAGCATTTCATGCAGATTCAACTATTATAATGTTTTCTGAAAGAAGAACATTATGACAGTCCTTGTTAAAGCATATAAACACCCCATGCACAAAATCAATGATTACCATGCCAAAACTTTGGAAAAAACAGCACCTTCTAGTGTTTAAATTTGGATTCTGCTGTAATCAAGGCAATGGACAAACCCACTGATGAACAAACACCAGCAAGGCAGTCCCAAAGTAAAGCACTTATTCTTACATGGAATAACAGATGCTTCTCTTTGTAGTCATCGAGGGAGTCTCCTTCAAATGAAACTAAAAACAGACCAGTTGGACACTGGGAAGTCAGTCAGCAAACATTTACCCCAACTTGATAGCACTTTCTGCTTTGGTTGAAAAGAAAGATGCTAAAGTTAGAGTAGACATCAGCTGCTTTTCACTCAAGGAGGCAAGGATTTGAAAAGTTGGCCACAGAGGAGGATGCATAATTGTGTCCAATTTTTTTCAATTTTATTCAGCATTTACAGTTACAAGTTTGGACCAGAGGCATATATCTGCAAAATAAGAAATACTAATTAATTAAATAAAAAACTATAAGAAATAGAACATAGGTGAAGCTTTGGTTGCTCTTCATTTCCTCATTACTACTACCCCAAAGAGAAGCACTTATGAACATAGGACCAATCAATGCTCCCATTTGAAGTAATCTTAATGGGATGGATACTGTGATTATCTGATCATTGCATTTAGAACTCAGTTTGGCGTCCCAGAAAATAAATTGTCTCCTGAAGCACTGGTCACTTGAAACTACCCCAACAAATAGCACTTACCTATTACAACAGACAAGTCAGTGCCATTATGAGGGTACCGATAGTGACAAATCAAAATATTTTCCATTTCGAAGACTACAATTCTGTGGAATCAGATGAGGACATTTCCAGCCAGAGATACCAGGAGCATGCTGCCTGCAGTCAAGGTGAGCTGATCTGAGCAATTTTGTTAACAGCACCCATTATAAATATGTCTATGGCTCTTTGGCTTTGCTGTGGTCGTTGGTACTTGGGTAGTTTTGAAAGGCCATTAATCTTTGATTGCCCTGTTAATATCTTTGGAATGCCTCAGCATTCTTGAGCATGGATGGACTTTTCACACATTTAAAGCATTTCATGCAAATTCAACTATTATAATGTTTTCTGAAAGAAGAACATTATGACAGTCCTTGTTAAAGCATAGAAACACACCATGCACAAAATCAATGATTACCATGCCAAAACTTTGGAAAAAACAGCACCTTCTAGTGTTTAAATTTGGATTCTGCTGTAATCAATGCAATGGACAAACCCACTGATGAACAAACACCAGCGAGGCAGTCCCAAAGTAAAGCACTTATTCTTACATGGAATAACAGATGCTTCTCTTTGTAGTCATCGAGGGAGTCTCCTTCAAATGAAACTAAAAACAGACCAGTTGGACACTGGGAAGTCATTTAGCAAACATTTACCCCAACTTGATAGCACTTTCTGCTTTGGTTGAAAAGAAAGATGCTAAAGTTAGAGTAGACATCAGCTGCTTTTCACTCAAGGAGGCAAGGATTTGAAAAGTTGGCCACAGAGGAGGATGCATAATTGTGTCCAATTTTTTTCAATTTTATTCAGCATTTACAGTTACAAGTTTGGACCAGAGGCATATATCTGCAAAATAAGAAATACTAATTAATTAAATAAAAAAACTATAAGAAATAGAACATAGGTGAAGCTTTGGTTGCTCTTCATTTCCTCATTACTACTACCCCAAAGAGAAGCACTTATGAACATAGGACCAATCAATGCTCCCATTTGAAGTAATCTTAATGGGATGGATACTGTGATTATCTGATCATTGCATTTAGAACTCAGTTTGGCGTCCCAGAAAATAAATTATCTCCTGAAGCACTGGTCACTTGAAACTACCCCAACAAATAGCACTTACCTATTACAACAGACAAGTCAGTGCCATTATGAGGGTACCGATAGTGACAAATCAAAATATTTTCCATTTCGAAGACTACAATTCTGTGGAATCAGATGAGGACATTTCCAGCCAGAGATACCAGGAGCATGCTGCCTGCAGTCAAGGTGAGCTGATCTGAGCAGTTTTGTTAACAGCACCCATTATAAATATGTCTATGGCTCTTTGGCTTTGCTGTGGTCATTGGTACTTGGGTAGTTTTGAAAGGCCATTAATCTTTGATTGCCCTGTTAATATCTTTGGAATGCTTTAGCATTCTTGAGCATGGATGGACTTTTCACACATTTAAAGCATTTCATGCAGATTCAACTATTATAATGTTTTCTGAAAGAAGAACATTATGACAGTCCTTGTTAAAGCATATAAACACCCCATGCACAAAATCAATGATTACCATGCCAAAACTTTGGAAAAAACAGCACCTTCTAGTGTTTAAATTTGGATTCTGCTGTAATCAAGGCAATGGACAAACCCACTGATGAACAAACACCAGCAAGGCAGTCCCAAAGTAAAGCACTTATTCTTACATGGAATAACAGATGCTTCTCTTTGTAGTCATCGAGGGAGTCTCCTTCAAATGAAACTAAAAACAGACCAGTTGGACACTGGGAAGTCAGTCAGCAAACATTTACCCCAACTTGATAGCACTTTCTGCTTTGGTTGAAAAGAAAGATACTAAAGTTAGAGTAGACATCAGCTGCTTTTCACTCAAGGAGGCAAGGATTTGAAAAGTTGGCCACAGAGGAGGATGCATAATTGTGTCCAATTTTTTTCAATTTTATTCAGCATTTACAGTTACAAGTTTGGACCAGAGGCATATATCTGCAAAATAAGAAATACAAATTAAATAAATAAAAAACTATAAGAAATAGAACATAGGTGAAGCTTTGGTTGCTCTTCATTTCCTCATTACTACTACCCCAAAGAGAAGCACTTATGAACATAGGACCAATCAATGCTCCCATTTGAAGTAATCTTAATGGGATGGATACTGTGATTATCTGATCATTGCATTTAGAACTCAGTTTGGCGTCCCAGAAAATAAATTATCTCCTGAAGCACTGGTCACTTGAAACTACCCCAACAAATAGCACTTACCTATTACAACAGACAAGTCAGTGCCATTATGAGGGTACCGATAGTGACAAATCAAAATATTTTCCATTTCGAAGACTACAATTCTGTGGAATCAGATTAGGACATTTCCAGCCAGAGATACCAGGAGCATGCTGCCTGCAGTCAAGGTGAGCTGATCTGAGCAGTTTTGTTAACAGCACCCATTATAAATATGTCTATGGCTCTTTGGCTTTGCTGTGGTCGTTGGTACTTGGGTAGTTTTGAAAGGCCATTAATCTTTGATTGCCCTGTTAATATCTTTGGAATGCCTCAGCATTCTTGAGCATGGATGGACTTTTCACACATTTAAAGCATTTCATGCAGATTCAACTATTATAATGTTTTCTGAAAGAAGAACATTATGACAGTCCTTGTTAAAGCATATAAACACCCCATGCACAAAATCAATGATTACCATGCCAAAACTTTGGAAAAAAACAGCACCTTCTAGTGTTTAAATTTGGATTCTGCTGTAATCAAGGCAATGGACAAACCCACTGATGAACAAACACCAGCAAGGCAGTCCCAAAGTAAAGCACTTATTCTTACATGGAATAACAGATGCTTCTCTTTGTAGTCATCGAGGGAGTCTCCTTCAAATGAAACTAAAAACAGACCAGTTGGACACTGGGAAGTCAGTCAGCAAACATTTACCCCAACTTGATAGCACTTTCTGCTTTGGTTGAAAAGAAAGATGCTAAAGTTAGAGTAGACATCAGCTGCTTTTCACTCAAGGAGGCAAGGATTTGAAAAGTTGGCCACAGAGGAGGATGCATAATTGTGTCCAATTTTTTTCAATTTTATTCAGCATTTACAGTTACAAGTTTGGACCAGAGGCATATATCTGCAAAATAAGAAATACTAATTAATTAAATAAAAAAACTATAAGAAATAGAACATAGGTGAAGCTTTGGTTGCTCTTCATTTCCTCATTACTACTACCCCAAAGAGAAGCACTTATGAACATAGGACCAATCAATGCTCCCATTTGAAGTAATCTTAATGGGATGGATACTGTGATTATCTGATCATTGCATTTAGAACTCAGTTTGGCGTCCCAGAAAATAAATTATCTCCTGAAGCACTGGTCACTTGAAACTACCCCAACAAATAGCACTTACCTATTACAACAGACAAGTCAGTGCCATTATGAGGGTACCGATAGTGACAAATCAAAATATTTTCCATTTCGAAGACTACAATTCTGTGGAATCAGATGAGGACATTTCCAGCCAGAGATACCAGGAGCATGCTGCCTGCAGTCAAGGTGAGCTGATCTGAGCAGTTTTGTTAACAGCACCCATTATAAATATGTCTATGGCTCTTTGGCTTTGCTGTGGTCATTGGTACTTGGGTAGTTTTGAAAGGCCATTAATCTTTGATTGCCCTGTTAATATCTTTGGAATGCTTTAGCATTCTTGAGCATGGATGGACTTTTCACACATTTAAAGCATTTCATGCAGATTCAACTATTATAATGTTTTCTGAAAGAAGAACATTATGACAGTCCTTGTTAAAGCATATAAACACCCCATGCACAAAATCAATGATTACCATGCCAAAACTTTGGAAAAAACAGCACCTTCTAGTGTTTAAATTTGGATTCTGCTGTAATCAAGGCAATGGACAAACCCACTGATGAACAAACACCAGCAAGGCAGTCCCAAAGTAAAGCACTTATTCTTACATGGAATAACAGATGCTTCTCTTTGTAGTCATCGAGGGAGTCTCCTTCAAATGAAACTAAAAACAGACCAGTTGGACACTGGGAAGTCAGTCAGCAAACATTTACCCCAACTTGATAGCACTTTCTGCTTTGGTTGAAAAGAAAGATACTAAAGTTAGAGTAGACATCAGCTGCTTTTCACTCAAGGAGGCAAGGATTTGAAAAGTTGGCCACAGAGGAGGATGCATAATTGTGTCCAATTTTTTTCAATTTTATTCAGCATTTACAGTTACAAGTTTGGACCAGAGGCATATATCTGCAAAATAAGAAATACAAATTAAATAAATAAAAAACTATAAGAAATAGAACATAGGTGAAGCTTTGGTTGCTCTTCATTTCCTCATTACTACTACCCCAAAGAGAAGCACTTATGAACATAGGACCAATCAATGCTCCCATTTGAAGTAATCTTAATGGGATGGATACTGTGATTATCTGATCATTGCATTTAGAACTCAGTTTGGCTTCCCAGAAAATAAATTATCTCCTGAAGCACTGGTCACTTGAAACTACCCCAACAAATAGCACTTACCTATTACAACAGACAAGTCAGTGCCATTATGAGGGTACCGATAGTGACAAATCAAAATATTTTCCATTTCGAAGACTACAATTCTGTGGAATCAGATTAGGACATTTCCAGCCAGAGATACCAGGAGCATGCTGCCTGCAGTCAAGGTGAGCTGATCTGAGCAGTTTTGTTAACAGCACCCATTATAAATATGTCTATGGCTCTTTGGCTTTGCTGTGGTCGTTGGTACTTGGGTAGTTTTGAAAGGCCATTAATCTTTGATTGCCCTGTTAATATCTTTGGAATGCCTCAGCATTCTTGAGCATGGATGGACTTTTCACACATTTAAAGCATTTCATGCAAATTCAACTATTATAATGTTTTCTGAAAGAAGAACATTATGACAGTCCTTGTTAAAGCATAGAAACACACCATGCACAAAATCAATGATTACCATGCCAAAACTTTGGAAAAAACAGCACCTTCTAGTGTTTAAATTTGGATTCTGCTGTTATCAAGGCAATGGACAAACCCACTGATGAACAAACACCAGCAAGGCAGTCCCAAAGTAAAACACTTATTCTTACATGGAATAACAGATGCTTCTCTTTGTAGTCATCGAGGGAGTCTCCTTCAAATGAAACTAAAAACAGACCAGTTGGACACTGGGAAGTCAGTCAGCAAACATTTACCCCAACTTGATAGCACGTTCTGCTTTGGTTGAAAAGAAAGATGCTAAAGTTAGAGTAGACATCAGCTGCTTTTCAATCAAGGAGGCATGGATTTGAAAAGTTGGCCACAGAGGAGGATGCATAATTGTGTCCAATTTTTTTCAATTTTATTCAGCATTTACAGTTACAAGTTTGGACCAGAGGCATATATCTGCAAAATAAGAAATACTAATTAATTAAATAAAAAAAAACTATAAGAAATAGAACATAGGTGAAGCTTTGGTTGCTCTTCATTTCCTCATTACTACTACCCCAAAGAGAAGCACTTATGAACATAGGACCAATCAATGCTCCCATTTGAAGTAATCTTAATGGGATGGATACTGTGATTATCTGATCATTGCATTTAGAACTCAGTTTGGCGTCCCAGAAAATAAATTATCTCCTGAAGCACTGGTCACTTGAAACTACCCCAACAAATAGCACTTACCTATTACAACAGACAAGTCAGTGCCATTATGAGGGTACCGATAGTGACAAATCAAAATATTTTCCATTTCAAAGACTACAATTCTGTGGAATCAGATGAGGACATTTCCAGCCAGAGATACCAGGAGCATGCTGCCTGCAGTCAAGGTGAGCTGATCTGAGCAGTTTTGTTAACAGCACCCATTATAAATATGTCTATGGCTCTTTGGCTTTGCTGTGGTCATTGGTACTTGGGTAGTTTTGAAAGGCCATTAATCTTTGATTGCCCTGTTAATATCTTTGGAATGCTTTAGCATTCTTGAGCATGGATGGACTTTTCACACATTTAAAGCATTTCATGCAGATTCAACTATTATAATGTTTTCTGAAAGAAGAACATTATGACAGTCCTTGTTAAAGCATATAAACACCCCATGCACAAAATCAATGATTACCATGCCAAAACTTTGGAAAAAACAGCACCTTCTAGTGTTTAAATTTGGATTCTGCTGTAATCAAGGCAATGGACAAACCCACTGATGAACAAACACCAGCAAGGCAGTCCCAAAGTAAAGCACTTATTCTTACATGGAATAACAGATGCTTCTCTTTGTAGTCATCGAGGGAGTCTCCTTCAAATGAAACTAAAAACAGACCAGTTGGACACTGGGAAGTCAGTCAGCAAACATTTACCCCAACTTGATAGCACTTTCTGCTTTGGTTGAAAAGAAAGATGCTAAAGTTAGAGTAGACATCAGCTGCTTTTCACTCAAGGAGGCAAGGATTTGAAAAGTTGGCCACAGAGGAGGATGCATAATTGTGTCCAATTTTTTTCAATTTTATTCAGCATTTACAGTTACAAGTTTGGACCAGAGGCATATATCTGCAAAATAAGAAATACTAATTAATTAAATAAAAAAACTATAAGAAATAGAACATAGGTGAAGCTTTGGTTGCTCTTCATTTCCTCATTACTACTACCCCAAAGAGAAGCACTTATGAACATAGGACCAATCAATGCTCCCATTTGAAGTAATCTTAATGGGATGGATACTGTGATTATCTGATCATTGCATTTAGAACTCAGTTTGGCGTCCCAGAAAATAAATTATCTCCTGAAGCACTGGTCACTTGAAACTACCCCAACAAATAGCACTTACCTATTACAACAGACAAGTCAGTGCCATTATGAGGGTACCGATAGTGACAAATCAAAATATTTTCCATTTCGAAGACTACAATTCTGTGGAATCAGATGAGGACATTTCCAGCCAGAGATACCAGGAGCATGCTGCCTGCAGTCAAGGTGAGCTGATCTGAGCAGTTTTGTTAACAGCACCCATTATAAATATGTCTATGGCTCTTTGGCTTTGCTGTGGTCATTGGTACTTGGGTAGTTTTGAAAGGCCATTAATCTTTGATTGCCCTGTTAATATCTTTGGAATGCTTTAGCATTCTTGAGCATGGATGGACTTTTCACACATTTAAAGCATTTCATGCAGATTCAACTATTATAATGTTTTCTGAAAGAAGAACATTATGACAGTCCTTGTTAAAGCATATAAACACCCCATGCACAAAATCAATGATTACCATGCCAAAACTTTGGAAAAAACAGCACCTTCTAGTGTTTAAATTTGGATTCTACTGTAATCAAGGCAATGGACAAACCCACTGATGAACAAACACCAGCAAGGCAGTCCCAAAGTAAAGCACTTATTCTTACATGGAATAACAGATGCTTCTCTTTGTAGTCATCGAGGGAGTCTCCTTCAAATGAAACTAAAAACAGACCAGTTGGACACTGGGAAGTCAGTCAGCAAACATTTACCCCAACTTGATAGCACTTTCTGCTTTGGTTGAAAAGAAAGATACTAAAGTTAGAGTAGACATCAGCTGCTTTTCACTCAAGGAGGCAAGGATTTGAAAAGTTGGCCACAGAGGAGGATGCATAATTGTGTCCAATTTTTTTCAATTTTATTCAGCATTTACAGTTACAAGTTTGGACCAGAGGCATATATCTGCAAAATAAGAAATACAAATTAAATAAATAAAAAACTATAAGAAATAGAACATAGGTGAAGCTTTGGTTGCTCTTCATTTCCTCATTACTACTACCCCAAAGAGAAGCACTTATGAACATAGGACCAATCAATGCTCCCATTTGAAGTAATCTTAATGGGATGGATACTGTGATTATCTGATCATTGCATTTAGAACTCAGTTTGGCGTCCCAGAAAATAAATTATCTCCTGAAGCACTGGTAACTTGAAACTACCCCAACAAATAGCACTTACCTATTACAACAGACAAGTCAGTGCCATTATGAGGGTACCGATAGTGACAAATCAAAATATTTTCCATTTCGAAGACTACAATTCTGTGGAATCAGATTAGGACATTTCCAGCCAGAGATACCAGGAGCATGCTGCCTGCAGTCAAGGTGAGCTGATCTGAGCAGTTTTGTTAACAGCACCCATTATAAATATGTCTATGGCTCTTTGGCTTTGCTGTGGTCGTTGGTACTTGGGTAGTTTTGAAAGGCCATTAATCTTTGATTGCCCTGTTAATATCTTTGGAATGCCTCAGCATTCTTGAGCATGGATGGACTTTTCACACATTTAAAGCATTTCATGCAAATTCAACTATTATAATGTTTTCTGAAAGAAGAACATTATGACAGTCCTTGTTAAAGCATAGAAACACACCATGCACAAAATCAATGATTACCATGCCAAAACTTTGGAAAAAACAGCACCTTCTAGTGTTTAAATTTGGATTCTGCTGTTATCAAGGCAATGGACAAACCCACTGATGAACAAACACCAGCAAGGCAGTCCCAAAGTAAAACACTTATTCTTACATGGAATAACAGATGCTTCTCTTTGTAGTCATCGAGGGAGTCTCCTTCAAATGAAACTAAAAACAGACCAGTTGGACACTGGGAAGTCAGTCAGCAAACATTTACCCCAACTTGATAGCACGTTCTGCTTTGGTTGAAAAGGAAGATGCTAAAGTTAGAGTAGACATCAGCTGCTTTTCACTCAAGGAGGCATGGATTTGAAAAGTTGGCCACAAAATTTTTCAATTTTATTCAGCATTTACAGTTACAAGTTTGGACCAGAGGCATATATCTGCAAAATAAGAAATACTAATTAATTAAATAAAAAAAAACTATAAGAAATAGAACATAGGTGAAGCTTTGGTTGCTCTTCATTTCCTCATTACTACTACCCCAAAGAGAAGCACTTATGAACATAGGACCAATCAATGCTCCCATTTGAAGTAATCTTAATGGGATGGATACTGTGATTATCTGATCATTGCATTTAGAACTCAGTTTGGCGTCCCAGAAAATAAATTATCTCCTGAAGCACTGGTCACTTGAAACTACCCCAACAAATAGCACTTACCTATTACAACAGACAAGTCAGTGCCATTATGAGGGTACCGATAGTGACAAATCAAAATATTTTCCATTTCAAAGACTACAATTCTGTGGAATCAGATGAGGACATTTCCAGCCAGAGATACCAGGAGCATGCTGCCTGCAGTCAAGGTGAGCTGATCTGAGCAGTTTTGTTAACAGCACCCATTATAAATATGTCTATGGCTCTTTGGCTTTGCTGTGGTCGTTGGTACTTGGGTAGTTTTGAAAGGCCATTAATCTTTGATTGCCCTGTTAATATCTTTGGAATGCTTTAGCATTCTTGAGCATGGATGGACTTTTCACACATTTAAAGCATTTCATGCAGATTCAACTATTATAATGTTTTCTGAAAGAAGAACATTATGACAGTCCTTGTTAAAGCATATAAACACCCCATGCACAAAATCAATGATTACCATGCCAAAACTTTGGAAAAAACAGCACCTTCTAGTGTTTAAATTTGGATTCTGCTGTAATCAAGGCAATGGACAAACCCACTGATGAACAAACACCAGCAAGGCAGTCCCAAAGTAAAGCACTTATTCTTACATGGAATAACAGATGCTTCTCTTTGTAGTCATCGAGTGAGTCTCCTTCAAATGAAACTAAAAACAGACCAGTTGGACACTGGGAAGTCAGTCAGCAAACATTTACCCCAACTTGATAGCACTTTCTGCTTTGGTTGAAAAGAAAGATGCTAAAGTTAGAGTAGACATCAGCTGATTTTCACTCAAGGAGGCAAGGATTAGAAAAGTTGGCCACAGAGGAGGATGCATAATTGTGTCCAATTTTTTCAATTTTATTCAGCATTAACAGTTACAAGTTTGGACCAGAGGCATATATCTGCAAAATAAGAAATACTAATTAATTAAATAAAAAACTATAAGAAATAGAACATAGGTGAAGCTTTGGTTGCTCTTCATTTCCTCATTACTACTACCCCAAAGAGAAGCACTTATGAACATAGGACCAATCAATGCTCCCATTTGAAGTAATCTTAATGGGATGGATACTGTGATTATCTGATCATTGCATTTAGAACTCAGTTTGGCGTCCCAGAAAATAAATTATCTCCTGAAGCACTGGTCACTTGAAACTACCCCAACAAATAGCACTTACATATTACAACAGACAAGTCAGTGCCATTATGAGGGTACCGATAGTGACAAATCAAAATATTTTCCATTTCGAAGACTACAATTCTGTGGAATCAGATGAGGACATTTCCAGCCAGAGATACCAGGAGCATGCTGCCTGCAGTCAAGGTGAGCTGATCTGAGCAGTTTTGTTAACAGCACCCATTATAAATATGTCTATGGCTCTTTGGCTTTGCTGTGGTCGTTGGTACTTGGGTAGTTTTGAAAGGCCATTAATCTTTGATTGCCCTGTTAATATCTTTGGAATGCCTCAGCATTCTTGAGCATGGATGGACTTTTCACACATTTAAAGCATTTCATGCAAATTCAACTATTATAATGTTTTCTGAAAGAAGAACATTATGACAGTCCTTGTTAAAGCATAGAAACACACCATGCACAAAATCAATGATTACCATGCCAAAACTTTGGAAAAAACAGCACCTTCTAGTGTTTAAATTTGGATTCTGCTGTTATCAAGGCAATGGACAAACCCACTGATGAACAAACACCAGCAAGGCAGTCCCAAAGTAAAACACTTATTCTTACATGGAATAACAGATGCTTCTCTTTGTAGTCATCGAGGGAGTCTCCTTCAAATGAAACTAAAAACAGACCAGTTGGACACTGGGAAGTCAGTCAGCAAACATTTACCCCAACTTGATAGCACTTTCTGCTTTGGTTGAAAAGAAAGATGCTAAAGTTAGAGTAGACATCAGCTGCTTTTCACTCAAGGAGGCATGGATTTGAAAAGTTGGCCACAGAGGAGGATGCATAATTGTGTCCAATTTTTTTCAATTTTATTCAGCATTTACAGTTACAAGTTTGGACCAGAGGCATATATCTGCAAAATAAGAAATACTAATTAATTAAATAAAAAAACTATAAGAAATAGAACATAGGTGAAGCTTTGGTTGCTCTTCATTTCCTCATTACTACTACCCCAAAGAGAAGCACTTATGAACATAGGACCAATCAATGCTCCCATTTGAAGTAATCTTAATGGGATGGATACTGTGATTATCTGATCATTGCATTTAGAACTCAGTTTGGCGTCCCAGAAAATAAATTATCTCCTGAAGCACTGGTCACTTGAAACTACCCCAACAAATAGCACTTACATATTACAACAGACAAGTCAGTGCCATTATGAGGGTACCGATAGTGACAAATCAAAATATTTTCCATTTCGAAGACTACAATTCTGTGGAATCAGATGAGGACATTTCCAGCCAGAGATACCAGGAGCATGCTGCCTGCAGTCAAGGTGAGCTGATCTGAGCAGTTTTGTTAACAGCACCCATTATAAATATGTCTATGGCTCTTTGGCTTTGCTGTGGTCGTTGGTACTTGGGTAGTTTTGAAAGGCCATTAATCTTTGATTGCCCTGTTAATATCTTTGGAATGCCTCAGCATTCTTGAGCATGGATGGACTTTTCACACATTTAAAGCATTTCATGCAAATTCAACTATTATAATGTTTTCTGAAAGAAGAACATTATGACAGTCCTTGTTAAAGCATAGAAACACACCATGCACAAAATCAATGATTACCATGCCAAAACTTTGGAAAAAACAGCACCTTCTAGTGTTTAAATTTGGATTCTGCTGTTATCAAGGCAATGGACAAACCCACTGATGAACAAACACCAGCAAGGCAGTCCCAAAGTAAAACACTTATTCTTACATGGAATAACAGATGCTTCTCTTTGTAGTCATCGAGGGAGTCTCCTTCAAATGAAACTAAAAACAGACCAGTTGGACACTGGGAAGTCAGTCAGCAAACATTTACCCCAACTTGATAGCACTTTCTGCTTTGGTTGAAAAGAAAGATGCTAAAGTTAGAGTAGACATCAGCTGCTTTTCACTCAAGGAGGCATGGATTTGAAAAGTTGGCCACAGAGGAGGATGCATAATTGTGTCCAATTTTTTTCAATTTTATTCAGCATTTACAGTTACAAGTTTGGACCAGAGGCATATATCTGCAAAATAAGAAATACTAATTAATTAAATAAAAAAACTATAAGAAATAGAACATAGGTGAAGCTTTGGTTGCTCTTCATTTCCTCATTACTACTACCCCAAAGAGAAGCACTTATGAACATAGGACCAATCAATGCTCCCATTTGAAGTAATCTTAATGGGATGGATACTGTGATTATCTGATCATTGCATTTAGAACTCAGTTTGGCGTCCCAGAAAATAAATTATCTCCTGAAGCACTGGTCACTTGAAACTACCCCAACAAATAGCACTTACCTATTACAACAGACAAGTCAGTGCCATTATGAGGGTACCGATAGTGACAAATCAAAATATTTTCCATTTCGAAGACTACAATTCTGTGGAATCAGATTAGGACATTTCCAGCCAGAGATACCAGGAGCATGCTGCCTGCAGTCAAGGTGAGCTGATCTGAGCAGTTTTGTTAACAGCACCCATTATAAATATGTCTATGGCTCTTTGGCTTTGCTGTGGTCGTTGGTACTTGGGTAGTTTTGAAAGGCCATTAATCTTTGATTGCCCTGTTAATATCTTTGGAATGCCTCAGCATTCTTGAGCATGGATGGACTTTTCACACATTTAAAGCATTTCATGCAAATTCAACTATTATAATGTTTTCTGAAAGAAGAACATTATGACAGTCCTTGTTAAAGCATAGAAACACACCATGCACAAAATCAATGATTACCATGCCAAAACTTTGGAAAAAACAGCACCTTCTAGTGTTTAAATTTGGATTCTGCTGTAATCAATGCAATGGACAAACCCACTGATGAACAAACACCAGCGAGGCAGTCCCAAAGTAAATCACTTATTCTTACATGGAATAACAGATGCTTCTCTTTGTAGTCATCGAGGGAGTCTCCTTCAAATGAAACTAAAAACAGACCAGTTGGACACTGGGAAGTCAGTCAGCAAACATTTACCCCAACTTGATAGCACTTTCTGCTTTGGTTGAAAAGAAAGATGCTAAAGTTAGAGTAGACATCAGCTGCTTTTCACTCAAGGAGGCAAGGATTTGAAAAGTTGGCCACAGAGGAGGATGCATAATTGTGTCCAATTTTTTTCAATTTTATTCAGCATTTACAGTTACAAGTTTGGACCAGAGACATATATCTGCAAAATAAGAAATACTAATTAATTAAATAAAAAAACTATAAGAAATAGAACATAGGTGAAGCTTTGGTTGCTCTTCATTTCCTCATTACTACTACCCCAAAGAGAAGCACTTATGAACAGGAGCATGCTGCCTGCAGTCAAGGTGAGCTGATCTGAGCAGTTTTGTTAACAGCACCCATTATAAATATGTCTATGGCTCTTTGGCTTTGCTGTGGTCGTTGGTACTTGGGTAGTTTTGAAAGGCCATTAATCTTTGATTGCCCTGTTAATATCTTTGGAATGCCTCAGCATTCTTGAGCATGGATGGACTTTTCACACATTTAAAGCATTTCATGCAAATTCAACTATTATAATGTTTTCTGAAAGAAGAACATTATGACAGTCCTTGTTAAAGCATAGAAACACACCATGCACAAAATCAATGATTACCATGCCAAAACTTTGGAAAAAACAGCACCTTCTAGTGTTTAAATTTGGATTCTGCTGTTATCAAGGCAATGGACAAACCCACTGATGAACAAACACCAGCAAGGCAGTCCCAAAGTAAAACACTTATTCTTACATGGAATAACAGATGCTTCTCTTTGTAGTCATCGAGGGAGTCTCCTTCAAATGAAACTAAAAACAGACCAGTTGGACACTGGGAAGTCAGTCAGCAAACATTTACCCCAACTTGATAGCACTTTCTGCTTTGGTTGAAAAGAAAGATGCTAAAGTTAGAGTAGACATCAGCTGCTTTTCACTCAAGGAGGCATGGATTTGAAAAGTTGGCCACAGAGGAGGATGCATAATTGTGTCCAATTTTTTTCAATTTTATTCAGCATTTACAGTTACAAGTTTGGACCAGAGGCATATATCTGCAAAATAAGAAATACTAATTAATTAAATAAAAAAAACTATAAGAAATAGAACATAGGTGAAGCTTTGGTTGCTCTTCATTTCCTCATTACTACTACCCCAAAGAGAAGCACTTATGAACATAGGACCAATCAATGCTCCCATTTGAAGTAATCTTAATGGGATGGATACTGTGATTATCTGATCATTGCATTTAGAACTCAGTTTGGCGTCCCAGAAAATAAATTATCTCCTGAAGCACTGGTCACTTGAAACTACCCCAACAAATAGCACTTACCTATTACAACAGACAAGTCAGTGCCATTATGAGGGTACCGATAGTGACAAATCAAAATATTTTCCATTTCGAAGACTACAATTCTGTGGAATCAGATGAGGACATTTCCAGCCAGAGATACCAGGAGCATGCTGCCTGCAGTCAAGGTGAGCTGATCTGAGCAGTTTTGTTAACAGCACCCATTATAAATATGTCTATGGCTCTTTGGCTTTGCTGTGGTCATTGGTACTTGGGTAGTTTTGAAAGGCCATTAATCTTTGATTGCCCTGTTAATATCTTTGGAATGCTTTAGCATTCTTGAGCATGGATGGACTTTTCACACATTTAAAGCATTTCATGCAGATTCAACTATTATAATGTTTTCTGAAAGAAGAACATTATGACAGTCCTTGTTAAAGCATATAAACACCCCATGCACAAAATCAATGATTACCATGCCAAAACTTTGGAAAAAACAGCACCTTCTAGTGTTTAAATTTGGATTCTGCTGTAATCAAGGCAATGGACAAACCCACTGATGAACAAACACCAGCAAGGCAGTCCCAAAGTAAAGCACTTATTCTTACATGGAATAACAGATGCTTCTCTTTGTAGTCATCGAGGGAGTCTCCTTCAAATGAAACTAAAAACAGACCAGTTGGACACTGGGAAGTCAGTCAGCAAACATTTACCCCAACTTGATAGCACTTTCTGCTTTGGTTGAAAAGAAAGATGCTAAAGTTAGAGTAGACATCAGCTGCTTTTCACTCAAGGAGGCATGGATTTGAAAAGTTGGCCACAGAGGAGGATGCATAATTGTGTCCAATTTTTTTCAATTTTATTCAGCATTTACAGTTACAAGTTTGGACCAGAGGCATATATCTGCAAAATAAGAAATACTAATTAATTAAATAAAAAAACTATAAGAAATAGAACATAGGTGAAGCTTTGGTTGCTCTTCATTTCCTCATTACTACTACCCCAAAGAGAAGCACTTATGAACATAGGACCAATCAATGCTCCCATTTGAAGTAATCTTAATGGGATGGATACTGTGATTATCTGATCATTGCATTTAGAACTCAGTTTGGCGTCCCAGAAAATAAATTATCTCCTGAAGCACTGGTCACTTGAAACTACCCCAACAAATAGCACTTACCTATTACAACAGACAAGTCAGTGCCATTATGAGGGTACCGATAGTGACAAATCAAAATATTTTCCATTTCGAAGACTACAATTCTGTGGAATCAGATTAGGACATTTCCAGCCAGAGATACCAGGAGCATGCTGCCTGCAGTCAAGGTGAGCTGATCTGAGCAGTTTTGTTAACAGCACCCATTATAAATATGTCTATGGCTCTTTGGCTTTGCTGTGGTCGTTGGTACTTGGGTAGTTTTGAAAGGCCATTAATCTTTGATTGCCCTGTTAATATCTTTGGAATGCCTCAGCATTCTTGAGCATGGATGGACTTTTCACACATTTAAAGCATTTCATGCAAATTCAACTATTATAATGTTTTCTGAAAGAAGAACATTATGACAGTCCTTGTTAAAGCATAGAAACACACCATGCACAAAATCAATGATTACCATGCCAAAACTTTGGAAAAAACAGCACCTTCTAGTGTTTAAATTTGGATTCTGCTGTAATCAAGGCAATGGACAAACCCACTGATGAACAAACACCAGCAAGGCAGTCCCAAAGTAAAACACTTATTCTTACATGGAATAACAGATGCTTCTCTTTGTAGTCATCGAGGGAGTCTCCTTCAAATGAAACTAAAAACAGACCAGTTGGACACTGGGAAGTCAGTCAGCAAACATTTACCCCAACTTGATAGCACTTTCTGCTTTGGTTGAAAAGAAAGATGCTAAAGTTAGAGTAGACATCAGCTGCTTTTCACTCAAGGAGGCAAGGATTTGAAAAGTTGGCCACAGAGGAGGATGCATAATTGTGTCCAATTTTTTTCAATTTTATTCAGCATTTACAGTTACAAGTTTGGACCAGAGGCATATATCTGCAAAATAAGAAATACTAATTAATTAAATAAAAAAACTATAAGAAATAGAACATAGGTTAAGCTTTGGTTGCTCTTCATTTCCTCATTACTACTACCCCAAAGAGAAGCACTTATGAACATAGGACCAATCAATGCTCCCATTTGAAGTAATCTTAATGGGATGGATACTGTGATTATCTGATCATTGCATTTAGAACTCAGTTTGGCGTCCCAGAAAATAAATTGTCTCCTGAGGCACTGGTCACTTGAAACTACCCCAACAAATAGCACTTACCTATTACAACAGACAAGTCAGTGCCATTATGAGGGTACCGATAGTGACAAATCAAAATATTTTCCATTTCGAAGACTACAATTCTGTGGAATCAGATGAGGACATTTCCAGCCAGAGATACCAGGAGCATGCTGCCTGCAGTCAAGGTGAGCTGATCTGAGCAGTTTTGTTAACAGCACCCATTATAAATATGTCTATGGCTCTTTGGCTTTGCTGTGGTCGTTGGTACTTGGGTAGTTTTGAAAGGCCATTAATCTTTGATTGCCCTGTTAATATCTTTGGAATGCCTCAGCATTCTTGAGCATGGATGGACTTTTCACACATTTAAAGCATTTCATGCAAATTCAACTATTATAATGTTTTCTGAAAGAAGAACATTATGACAGTCCTTGTTAAAGCATAGAAACACACCATGCACAAAATCAATGATTACCATGCCAAAACTTTGGAAAAAACAGCACCTTCTAGTGTTTAAATTTGGATTCTGCTGTTATCAAGGCAATGGACAAACCCACTGATGAACAAACACCAGCAAGGCAGTCCCAAAGTAAAACACTTATTCTTACATGGAATAACAGATGCTTCTCTTTGTAGTCATCGAGGGAGTCTCCTTCAAATGAAACTAAAAACAGACCAGTTGGACACTGGGAAGTCAGTCAGCAAACATTTACCCCAACTTGATAGCACTTTCTGCTTTGGTTGAAAAGAAAGATGCTAAAGTTAGAGTAGACATCAGCTGCTTTTCACTCAAGGAGGCATGGATTTGAAAAGTTGGCCACAGAGGAGGATGCATAATTGTGTCCAATTTTTTTCAATTTTATTCAGCATTTACAGTTACAAGTTTGGACCAGAGGCATATATCTGCAAAATAAGAAATACTAATTAATTAAATAAAAAAACTATAAGAAATAGAACATAGGTGAAGCTTTGGTTGCTCTTCATTTCCTCATTACTACTACCCCAAAGAGAAGCACTTATGAACAGGAGCATGCTGCCTGCAGTGAAGGTGAGCTGATCTGAGCAGTTTTGTTAACAGCACCCATTATAAATATGTCTATGGCTCTTTGGCTTTGCTGTGGTCGTTGGTACTTGGGTAGTTTTGAAAGGCCATTAATCTTTGATTGCCCTGTTAATATCTTTGGAATGCCTCAGCATTCTTGAGCATGGATGGACTTTTCACACATTTAAAGCATTTCATGCAAATTCAACTATTATAATGTTTTCTGAAAGAAGAACATTATGACAGTCCTTGTTAAAGCATAGAAACACACCATGCACAAAATCAATGATTACCATGCCAAAACTTTGGAAAAAACAGCACCTTCTAGTGTTTAAATTTGGATTCTGCTGTTATCAAGGCAATGGACAAACCCACTGATGAACAAACACCAGCAAGGCAGTCCCAAAGTAAAACACTTATTCTTACATGGAATAACAGATGCTTCTCTTTGTAGTCATCGAGGGAGTCTCCTTCAAATGAAACTAAAAACAGACCAGTTGGACACTGGGAAGTCAGTCAGCAAACATTTACCCCAACTTGATAGCACTTTCTGCTTTGGTTGAAAAGAAAGATGCTAAAGTTAGAGTAGACATCAGCTGCTTTTCACTCAAGGAGGCATGGATTTGAAAAGTTGGCCACAGAGGAGGATGCATAATTGTGTCCAATTTTTTTCAATTTTATTCAGCATTTACAGTTACAAGTTTGGACCAGAGGCATATATCTGCAAAATAAGAAATACTAATTAATTAAATAAAAAAACTATAAGAAATAGAACATAGGTGAAGCTTTGGTTGCTCTTCATTTCCTCATTACTACTACCCCAAAGAGAAGCACTTATGAACATAGGACCAATCAATGCTCCCATTTGAAGTAATCTTAATGGGATGGATACTGTGATTATCTGATCATTGCATTTAGAACTCAGTTTGGCGTCCCAGAAAATAAATTATCTCCTGAAGCACTGGTCACTTGAAACTACCCCAACAAATAGCACTTACCTATTACAACAGACAAGTCAGTGCCATTATGAGGGTACCGATAGTGACAAATCAAAATATTTTCCATTTCGAAGACTACAATTCTGTGGAATCAGATTAGGACATTTCCAGCCAGAGATACCAGGAGCATGCTGCCTGCAGTCAAGGTGAGCTGATCTGAGCAGTTTTGTTAACAGCACCCATTATAAATATGTCTATGGCTCTTTGGCTTTGCTGTGGTCGTTGGTACTTGGGTAGTTTTGAAAGGCCATTAATCTTTGATTGCCCTGTTAATATCTTTGGAATGCCTCAGCATTCTTGAGCATGGATGGACTTTTCACACATTTAAAGCATTTCATGCAAATTCAACTATTATAATGTTTTCTGAAAGAAGAACATTATGACAGTCCTTGTTAAAGCATAGAAACACACCATGCACAAAATCAATGATTACCATGCCAAAACTTTGGAAAAAACAGCACCTTCTAGTGTTTAAATTTGGATTCTGCTGTAATCAAGGCAATGGACAAACCCACTGATGAACAAACACCAGCAAGGCAGTCCCAAAGTAAAACACTTATTCTTACATGGAATAACAGATGCTTCTCTTTGTAGTCATCGAGGGAGTCTCCTTCAAATGAAACTAAAAACAGACCAGTTGGACACTGGGAAGTCAGTCAGCAAACATTTACCCCAACTTGATAGCACTTTCTGCTTTGGTTGAAAAGAAAGATGCTAAAGTTAGAGTAGACATCAGCTGCTTTTCACTCAAGGAGGCAAGGATTTGAAAAGTTGGCCACAGAGGAGGATGCATAATTGTGTCCAATTTTTTTCAATTTTATTCAGCATTTACAGTTACAAGTTTGGACCAGAGGCATATATCTGCAAAATAAGAAATACTAATTAATTAAATAAAAAACTATAAGAAATAGAACATAGGTGAAGCTTTGGTTGCTCTTCATTTCCTCATTACTACTACCCCAAAGAGAAGCACTTATGAACATAGGACCAATCAATGCTCCCATTTGAAGTAATCTTAATGGGATGGATACTGTGATTATCTGATCATTGCATTTAGAACTCAGTTTGGCGTCCCAGAAAATAAATTGTCTCCTGAAGCACTGGTCACTTGAAACTACCCCAACAAATAGCACTTACCTATTACAACAGACAAGTCAGTGCCATTATGAGGGTACCGATAGTGACAAATCAAAATATTTTCCATTTCGAAGACTACAATTCTGTGGAATCAGATGAGGACATTTCCAGCCAGAGATACCAGGAGCATGCTGCCTGCAGTCAAGGTGAGCTGATCTGAGCAGTTTTGTTAACAGCACCCATTATAAATATGTCTATGGCTCTTTGGCTTTGCTGTGGTCGTTGGTACTTGGGTAGTTTTGAAAGGCCATTAATCTTTGATTGCCCTGTTAATATCTTTGGAATGCCTCAGCATTCTTGAGCATGGATGGACTTTTCACACATTTAAAGCATTTCATGCAAATTCAACTATTATAATGTTTTCTGAAAGAAGAACATTATGACAGTCCTTGTTAAAGCATAGAAACACACCATGCACAAAATCAATGATTACCATGCCAAAACTTTGGAAAAAACAGCACCTTCTAGTGTTTAAATTTGGATTCTGCTGTAATCAATGCAATGGACAAACCCACTGATGAACAAACACCAGCGAGGCAGTCCCAAAGTAAATCACTTATTCTTACATGGAATAACAGATGCTTCTCTTTGTAGTCATCGAGGGAGTCTCCTTCAAATGAAACTAAAAACAGACCAGTTGGACACTGGGAAGTCAGTCAGCAAACATTTACCCCAACTTGATAGCACTTTCTGCTTTGGTTGAAAAGAAAGATGCTAAAGTTAGAGTAGACATCAGCTGCTTTTCACTCAAGGAGGCAAGGATTTGAAAAGTTGGCCACAGAGGAGGATGCATAATTGTGTCCAATTTTTTTCAATTTTATTCAGCATTTACAGTTACAAGTTTGGACCAGAGGCATATATCTGCAAAATAAGAAATACTAATTAATTAAATAAAAAAACTATAAGAAATAGAACATAGGTGAAGCTTTGGTTGCTCTTCATTTCCTCATTACTACTACCCCAAAGAGAAGCACTTATGAACAGGAGCATGCTGCCTGCAGTCAAGGTGAGCTGATCTGAGCAGTTTTGTTAACAGCACCCATTATAAATATGTCTATGGCTCTTTGGCTTTGCTGTGGTCATTGGTACTTGGGTAGTTTTGAAAGGCCATTAATCTTTGATTGCCCTGTTAATATCTTTGGAATGCTTTAGCATTCTTGAGCATGGATGGACTTTTCACACATTTAAAGCATTTCATGCAGATTCAACTATTATAATGTTTTCTGAAAGAAGAACATTATGACAGTCCTTGTTAAAGCATATAAACACCCCATGCACAAAATCAATGATTACCATGCCAAAACTTTGGAAAAAACAGCACCTTCTAGTGTTTAAATTTGGATTCTGCTGTAATCAAGGCAATGGACAAACCCACTGATGAACAAACACCAGCAAGGCAGTCCCAAAGTAAAGCACTTATTCTTACATGGAATAACAGATGCTTCTCTTTGTAGTCATCGAGGGAGTCTCCTTCAAATGAAACTAAAAACAGACCAGTTGGACACTGGGAAGTCAGTCAGCAAACATTTACCCCAACTTGATAGCACTTTCTGCTTTGGTTGAAAAGAAAGATGCTAAAGTTAGAGTAGACATCAGCTGCTTTTCACTCAAGGAGGCAAGGATTAGAAAAGTTGGCCACAGAGGAGGATGCATAATTGTGTCCAATTTTTTCAATTTTATTCAGCATTAACAGTTACAAGTTTGGACCAGAGGCATATATCTGCAAAATAAGAAATACTAATTAATTAAATAAAAAACTATAAGAAATAGAACATAGGTGAAGCTTTTGTTGCTCTTCATTTCCTCATTACTACTACCCCAAAGAGAAGCACTTATGAACATAGGACCAATCAATGCTCCCATTTGAAGTAATCTTAATGGGATGGATACTGTGATTATCTGATCATTGCATTTAGAACTCAGTTTGGCGTCCCAGAAAATAAATTATCTCCTGAAGCACTGGTCACTTGAAACTACCCCAACAAATAGCACTTACCTATTACAACAGACAAGTCAGTGCCATTATGAGGGTACCGATAGTGACAAATCAAAATATTTTCCATTTCGAAGACTACAATTCTGTGGAATCAGATTAGGACATTTCCAGCCAGAGATACCAGGAGCATGCTGCCTGCAGTCAAGGTGAGCTGATCTGAGCAGTTTTGTTAACAGCACCCATTATAAATATGTCTATGGCTCTTTGGCTTTGCTGTGGTCGTTGGTACTTGGGTAGTTTTGAAAGGCCATTAATCTTTGATTGCCCTGTTAATATCTTTGGAATGCCTCAGCATTCTTGAGCATGGATGGACTTTTCACACATTTAAAGCATTTCATGCAAATTCAACTATTATAATGTTTTCTGAAAGAAGAACATTATGACAGTCCTTGTTAAAGCATAGAAACACACCATGCACAAAATCAATGATTACCATGCCAAAACTTTGGAAAAAACAGCACCTTCTAGTGTTTAAATTTGGATTCTGCTGTAATCAAGGCAATGGACAAACCCACTGATGAACAAACACCAGCAAGGCAGTCCCAAAGTAAAACACTTATTCTTACATGGAATAACAGATGCTTCTCTTTGTAGTCATCGAGGGAGTCTCCTTCAAATGAAACTAAAAACAGACCAGTTGGACACTGGGAAGTCAGTCAGCAAACATTTACCCCAACTTGATAGCACTTTCTGCTTTGGTTGAAAAGAAAGATGCTAAAGTTAGAGTAGACATCAGCTGCTTTTCACTCAAGGAGGCAAGGATTTGAAAAGTTGGCCACAGAGGAGGATGCATAATTGTGTCCAATTTTTTTCAATTTTATTCAGCATTTACAGTTACAAGTTTGGACCAGAGGCATATATCTGCAAAATAAGAAATACTAATTAATTAAATAAAAAAACTATAAGAAATAGAACATAGGTTAAGCTTTGGTTGCTCTTCATTTCCTCATTACTACTACCCCAAAGAGAAGCACTTATGAACATAGGACCAATCAATGCTCCCATTTGAAGTAATCTTAATGGGATGGATACTGTGATTATCTGATCATTGCATTTAGAACTCAGTTTGGCGTCCCAGAAAATAAATTGTCTCCTGAGGCACTGGTCACTTGAAACTACCCCAACAAATAGCACTTACCTATTACAACAGACAAGTCAGTGCCATTATGAGGGTACCGATAGTGACAAATCAAAATATTTTCCATTTCGAAGACTACAATTCTGTGGAATCAGATGAGGACATTTCCAGCCAGAGATACCAGGAGCATGCTGCCTGCAGTCAAGGTGAGCTGATCTGAGCAGTTTTGTTAACAGCACCCATTATAAATATGTCTATGGCTCTTTGGCTTTGCTGTGGTCGTTGGTACTTGGGTAGTTTTGAAAGGCCATTAATCTTTGATTGCCCTGTTAATATCTTTGGAATGCCTCAGCATTCTTGAGCATGGATGGACTTTTCACACATTTAAAGCATTTCATGCAAATTCAACTATTATAATGTTTTCTGAAAGAAGAACATTATGACAGTCCTTGTTAAAGCATAGAAACACACCATGCACAAAATCAATGATTACCATGCCAAAACTTTGGAAAAAACAGCACCTTCTAGTGTTTAAATTTGGATTCTGCTGTTATCAAGGCAATGGACAAACCCACTGATGAACAAACACCAGCAAGGCAGTCCCAAAGTAAAACACTTATTCTTACATGGAATAACAGATGCTTCTCTTTGTAGTCATCGAGGGAGTCTCCTTCAAATGAAACTAAAAACAGACCAGTTGGACACTGGGAAGTCAGTCAGCAAACATTTACCCCAACTTGATAGCACTTTCTGCTTTGGTTGAAAAGAAAGATGCTAAAGTTAGAGTAGACATCAGCTGCTTTTCACTCAAGGAGGCATGGATTTGAAAAGTTGGCCACAGAGGAGGATGCATAATTGTGTCCAATTTTTTTCAATTTTATTCAGCATTTACAGTTACAAGTTTGGACCAGAGGCATATATCTGCAAAATAAGAAATACTAATTAATTAAATAAAAAAACTATAAGAAATAGAACATAGGTGAAGCTTTGGTTGCTCTTCATTTCCTCATTACTACTACCCCAAAGAGAAGCACTTATGAACAGGAGCATGCTGCCTGCAGTGAAGGTGAGCTGATCTGAGCAGTTTTGTTAACAGCACCCATTATAAATATGTCTATGGCTCTTTGGCTTTGCTGTGGTCGTTGGTACTTGGGTAGTTTTGAAAGGCCATTAATCTTTGATTGCCCTGTTAATATCTTTGGAATGCCTCAGCATTCTTGAGCATGGATGGACTTTTCACACATTTAAAGCATTTCATGCAAATTCAACTATTATAATGTTTTCTGAAAGAAGAACATTATGACAGTCCTTGTTAAAGCATAGAAACACACCATGCACAAAATCAATGATTACCATGCCAAAACTTTGGAAAAAACAGCACCTTCTAGTGTTTAAATTTGGATTCTGCTGTTATCAAGGCAATGGACAAACCCACTGATGAACAAACACCAGCAAGGCAGTCCCAAAGTAAAACACTTATTCTTACATGGAATAACAGATGCTTCTCTTTGTAGTCATCGAGGGAGTCTCCTTCAAATGAAACTAAAAACAGACCAGTTGGACACTGGGAAGTCAGTCAGCAAACATTTACCCCAACTTGATAGCACTTTCTGCTTTGGTTGAAAAGAAAGATGCTAAAGTTAGAGTAGACATCAGCTGCTTTTCACTCAAGGAGGCATGGATTTGAAAAGTTGGCCACAGAGGAGGATGCATAATTGTGTCCAATTTTTTTCAATTTTATTCAGCATTTACAGTTACAAGTTTGGACCAGAGGCATATATCTGCAAAATAAGAAATACTAATTAATTAAATAAAAAAACTATAAGAAATAGAACATAGGTGAAGCTTTGGTTGCTCTTCATTTCCTCATTACTACTACCCCAAAGAGAAGCACTTATGAACATAGGACCAATCAATGCTCCCATTTGAAGTAATCTTAATGGGATGGATACTGTGATTATCTGATCATTGCATTTAGAACTCAGTTTGGCGTCCCAGAAAATAAATTATCTCCTGAAGCACTGGTCACTTGAAACTACCCCAACAAATAGCACTTACCTATTACAACAGACAAGTCAGTGCCATTATGAGGGTACCGATAGTGACAAATCAAAATATTTTCCATTTCGAAGACTACAATTCTGTGGAATCAGATTAGGACATTTCCAGCCAGAGATACCAGGAGCATGCTGCCTGCAGTCAAGGTGAGCTGATCTGAGCAGTTTTGTTAACAGCACCCATTATAAATATGTCTATGGCTCTTTGGCTTTGCTGTGGTCGTTGGTACTTGGGTAGTTTTGAAAGGCCATTAATCTTTGATTGCCCTGTTAATATCTTTGGAATGCCTCAGCATTCTTGAGCATGGATGGACTTTTCACACATTTAAAGCATTTCATGCAAATTCAACTATTATAATGTTTTCTGAAAGAAGAACATTATGACAGTCCTTGTTAAAGCATAGAAACACACCATGCACAAAATCAATGATTACCATGCCAAAACTTTGGAAAAAACAGCACCTTCTAGTGTTTAAATTTGGATTCTGCTGTAATCAAGGCAATGGACAAACCCACTGATGAACAAACACCAGCAAGGCAGTCCCAAAGTAAAACACTTATTCTTACATGGAATAACAGATGCTTCTCTTTGTAGTCATCGAGGGAGTCTCCTTCAAATGAAACTAAAAACAGACCAGTTGGACACTGGGAAGTCAGTCAGCAAACATTTACCCCAACTTGATAGCACTTTCTGCTTTGGTTGAAAAGAAAGATGCTAAAGTTAGAGTAGACATCAGCTGCTTTTCACTCAAGGAGGCAAGGATTTGAAAAGTTGGCCACAGAGGAGGATGCATAATTGTGTCCAATTTTTTTCAATTTTATTCAGCATTTACAGTTACAAGTTTGGACCAGAGGCATATATCTGCAAAATAAGAAATACTAATTAATTAAATAAAAAACTATAAGAAATAGAACATAGGTGAAGCTTTGGTTGCTCTTCATTTCCTCATTACTACTACCCCAAAGAGAAGCACTTATGAACATAGGACCAATCAATGCTCCCATTTGAAGTAATCTTAATGGGATGGATACTGTGATTATCTGATCATTGCATTTAGAACTCAGTTTGGCGTCCCAGAAAATAAATTGTCTCCTGAAGCACTGGTCACTTGAAACTACCCCAACAAATAGCACTTACCTATTACAACAGACAAGTCAGTGCCATTATGAGGGTACCGATAGTGACAAATCAAAATATTTTCCATTTCGAAGACTACAATTCTGTGGAATCAGATGAGGACATTTCCAGCCAGAGATACCAGGAGCATGCTGCCTGCAGTCAAGGTGAGCTGATCTGAGCAGTTTTGTTAACAGCACCCATTATAAATATGTCTATGGCTCTTTGGCTTTGCTGTGGTCGTTGGTACTTGGGTAGTTTTGAAAGGCCATTAATCTTTGATTGCCCTGTTAATATCTTTGGAATGCCTCAGCATTCTTGAGCATGGATGGACTTTTCACACATTTAAAGCATTTCATGCAAATTCAACTATTATAATGTTTTCTGAAAGAAGAACATTATGACAGTCCTTGTTAAAGCATAGAAACACACCATGCACAAAATCAATGATTACCATGCCAAAACTTTGGAAAAAACAGCACCTTCTAGTGTTTAAATTTGGATTCTGCTGTAATCAATGCAATGGACAAACCCACTGATGAACAAACACCAGCGAGGCAGTCCCAAAGTAAATCACTTATTCTTACATGGAATAACAGATGCTTCTCTTTGTAGTCATCGAGGGAGTCTCCTTCAAATGAAACTAAAAACAGACCAGTTGGACACTGGGAAGTCAGTCAGCAAACATTTACCCCAACTTGATAGCACTTTCTGCTTTGGTTGAAAAGAAAGATGCTAAAGTTAGAGTAGACATCAGCTGCTTTTCACTCAAGGAGGCAAGGATTTGAAAAGTTGGCCACAGAGGAGGATGCATAATTGTGTCCAATTTTTTTCAATTTTATTCAGCATTTACAGTTACAAGTTTGGACCAGAGGCATATATCTGCAAAATAAGAAATACTAATTAATTAAATAAAAAAACTATAAGAAATAGAACATAGGTGAAGCTTTGGTTGCTCTTCATTTCCTCATTACTACTACCCCAAAGAGAAGCACTTATGAACAGGAGCATGCTGCCTGCAGTCAAGGTGAGCTGATCTGAGCAGTTTTGTTAACAGCACCCATTATAAATATGTCTATGGCTCTTTGGCTTTGCTGTGGTCATTGGTACTTGGGTAGTTTTGAAAGGCCATTAATCTTTGATTGCCCTGTTAATATCTTTGGAATGCTTTAGCATTCTTGAGCATGGATGGACTTTTCACACATTTAAAGCATTTCATGCAGATTCAACTATTATAATGTTTTCTGAAAGAAGAACATTATGACAGTCCTTGTTAAAGCATATAAACACCCCATGCACAAAATCAATGATTACCATGCCAAAACTTTGGAAAAAACAGCACCTTCTAGTGTTTAAATTTGGATTCTGCTGTAATCAAGGCAATGGACAAACCCACTGATGAACAAACACCAGCAAGGCAGTCCCAAAGTAAAGCACTTATTCTTACATGGAATAACAGATGCTTCTCTTTGTAGTCATCGAGGGAGTCTCCTTCAAATGAAACTAAAAACAGACCAGTTGGACACTGGGAAGTCAGTCAGCAAACATTTACCCCAACTTGATAGCACTTTCTGCTTTGGTTGAAAAGAAAGATGCTAAAGTTAGAGTAGACATCAGCTGCTTTTCACTCAAGGAGGCAAGGATTAGAAAAGTTGGCCACAGAGGAGGATGCATAATTGTGTCCAATTTTTTCAATTTTATTCAGCATTAACAGTTACAAGTTTGGACCAGAGGCATATATCTGCAAAATAAGAAATACTAATTAATTAAATAAAAAACTATAAGAAATAGAACATAGGTGAAGCTTTTGTTGCTCTTCATTTCCTCATTACTACTACCCCAAAGAGAAGCACTTATGAACATAGGACCAATCAATGCTCCCATTTGAAGTAATCTTAATGGGATGGATACTGTGATTATCTGATCATTGCATTTAGAACTCAGTTTGGCGTCCCAGAAAATAAATTATCTCCTGAAGCACTGGTCACTTGAAACTACCCCAACAAATAGCACTTACATATTACAACAGACAAGTCAGTGCCATTATGAGGGTACCGATAGTGACAAATCAAAATATTTTCCATTTCGAAGACTACAATTCTGTGGAATCAGATGAGGACATTTCCAGCCAGAGATTCCAGGAGCATGCTGCCTGCAGTCAAGGTGAGCTGATCTGAGCAGTTTTGTTAACAGCACCCATTATAAATATGTCTATGGCTCTTTGGCTTTGCTGTGGTCGTTGGTACTTGGGTAGTTTTGAAAGGCCATTAATCTTTGATTGCCCTGTTAATATCTTTGGAATGCCTCAGCATTCTTGAGCATGGATGGACTTTTCACACATTTAAAGCATTTCATGCAAATTCAACTATTATAATGTTTTCTGAAAGAAGAACATTATGACAGTCCTTGTTAAAGCATAGAAACACACCATGCACAAAATCAATGATTACCATGCCAAAACTTTGGAAAAAACAGCACCTTCTAGTGTTTAAATTTGGATTCTGCTGTTATCAAGGCAATGGACAAACCCACTGATGAACAAACACCAGCAAGGCAGTCCCAAAGTAAAACACTTATTCTTACATGGAATAACAGATGCTTCTCTTTGTAGTCATCGAGGGAGTCTCCTTCAAATGAAACTAAAAACAGACCAGTTGGACACTGGGAAGTCAGTCAGCAATATTTACCCCAACTTGATAGCACTTTCTGCTTTGGTTGAAAAGCAAGATGCTAAAGTTAGAGTAGACATCAGCTGCTTTTCACTCAAGGAGGCATGGATTTGAAAAGTTGGCCACAGAGGAGGATGCATAATTGTGTCCAATTTTTTTCAATTTTATTCAGCATTTACAGTTACAAGTTTGGACCAGAGGCATATATCTGCAAAATAAGAAATACTAATTAATTAAATAAAAAAACTATAAGAAATAGAACATAGGTGAAGCTTTGGTTGCTCTTCATTTCCTCATTACTACTACCCCAAAGAGAAGCACTTATGAACATAGGACCAATCAATGCTCCCATTTGAAGTAATCTTAATGGGATGGATACTGTGATTATCTGATCATTGCATTTAGAACTCAGTTTGGCGTCCCAGAAAATAAATTATCTCCTGAAGCACTGGTCACTTGAAACTACCCCAACAAATAGCACTTACCTATTACAACAGACAAGTCAGTGCCATTATGAGGGTACCGATAGTGACAAATCAAAATATTTTCCATTTCGAAGACTACAATTCTGTGGAATCAGATTAGGACATTTCCAGCCAGAGATACCAGGAGCATGCTGCCTGCAGTCAAGGTGAGCTGATCTGAGCAGTTTTGTTAACAGCACCCATTATAAATATGTCTATGGCTCTTTGGCTTTGCTGTGGTCGTTGGTACTTGGGTAGTTTTGAAAGGCCATTAATCTTTGATTGCCCTGTTAATATCTTTGGAATGCCTCAGCATTCTTGAGCATGGATGGACTTTTCACACATTTAAAGCATTTCATGCAAATTCAACTATTATAATGTTTTCTGAAAGAAGAACATTATGACAGTCCTTGTTAAAGCATAGAAACACACCATGCACAAAATCAATGATTACCATGCCAAAACTTTGGAAAAAACAGCACCTTCTAGTGTTTAAATTTGGATTCTGCTGTAATCAAGGCAATGGACAAACCCACTGATGAACAAACACCAGCAAGGCAGTCCCAAAGTAAAACACTTATTCTTACATGGAATAACAGATGCTTCTCTTTGTAGTCATCGAGGGAGTCTCCTTCAAATGAAACTAAAAACAGACCAGTTGGACACTGGGAAGTCAGTCAGCAAACATTTACCCCAACTTGATAGCACTTTCTGCTTTGGTTGAAAAGAAAGATGCTAAAGTTAGAGTAGACATCAGCTTCTTTTCACTCAAGGAGGCAAGGATTTGAAAAGTTGGCCACAGAGGAGGATGCATAATTGTGTCCAATTTTTTTCAATTTTATTCAGCATTTACAGTTACAAGTTTGGACCAGAGGCATATATCTGCAAAATAAGAAATACTAATTAATTAAATAAAAAACTATAAGAAATAGAACATAGGTGAAGCTTTGGTTGCTCTTCATTTCCTCATTACTACTACCCCAAAGAGAAGCACTTATGAACATAGGACCAATCAATGCTCCCATTTGAAGTAATCTTAATGGGATGGATACTGTGATTATCTGATCATTGCATTTAGAACTCAGTTTGGCGTCCCAGAAAATAAATTGTCTCCTGAAGCACTGGTCACTTGAAACTACCCCAACAAATAGCACTTACCTATTACAACAGACAAGTCAGTGCCATTATGAGGGTACCGATAGTGACAAATCAAAATATTTTCCATTTCGAAGACTACAATTCTGTGGAATCAGATTAGGACATTTCCAGCCAGAGATACCAGGAGCATGCTGCCTGCAGTCAAGGTGAGCTGATCTGAGCAGTTTTGTTAACAGCACCCATTATAAATATGTCTATGGCTCTTTGGCTTTGCTGTGGTCGTTGGTACTTGGGTAGTTTTGAAAGGCCATTAATCTTTGATTGCCCTGTTAATATCTTTGGAATGCCTCAGCATTCTTGAGCATGGATGGACTTTTCACACATTTAAAGCATTTCATGCAAATTCAACTATTATAATGTTTTCTGAAAGAAGAACATTATGACAGTCCTTGTTAAAGCATAGAAACACACCATGCACAAAATCAATGATTACCATGCCAAAACTTTGGAAAAAACAGCACCTTCTAGTGTTTAAATTTGGATTCTGCTGTAATCAATGCAATGGACAAACCCACTGATGAACAAACACCAGCGAGGCAGTCCCAAAGTAAATCACTTATTCTTACATGGAATAACAGATGCTTCTCTTTGTAGTCATCGAGGGAGTCTCCTTCAAATGAAACTAAAAACAGACCAGTTGGACACTGGGAAGTCAGTCAGCAAACATTTACCCCAACTTGATAGCACTTTCTGCTTTGGTTGAAAAGAAAGATGCTAAAGTTAGAGTAGACATCAGCTTCTTTTCACTCAAGGAGGCAAGGATTTGAAAAGTTGGCCACAGAGGAGGATGCATAATTGTGTCCAATTTTTTTCAATTTTATTCAGCATTTACAGTTACAAGTTTGGACCAGAGGCATATATCTGCAAAATAAGAAATACTAATTAATTAAATAAAAAACTATAAGAAATAGAACATAGGTGAAGCTTTGGTTGCTCTTCATTTCCTCATTACTACTACCCCAAAGAGAAGCACTTATGAACATAGGACCAATCAATGCTCCCATTTGAAGTAATCTTAATGGGATGGATACTGTGATTATCTGATCATTGCATTTAGAACTCAGTTTGGCGTCCCAGAAAATAAATTGTCTCCTGAAGCACTGGTCACTTGAAACTACCCCAACAAATAGCACTTACCTATTACAACAGACAAGTCAGTGCCATTATGAGGGTACCGATAGTGACAAATCAAAATATTTTCCATTTCGAAGACTACAATTCTGTGGAATCAGATGAGGACATTTCCAGCCAGAGATACCAGGAGCATGCTGCCTGCAGTCAAGGTGAGCTGATCTGAGCAGTTTTGTTAACAGCACCCATTATAAATATGTCTATGGCTCTTTGGCTTTGCTGTGGTCGTTGGTACTTGGGTAGTTTTGAAAGGCCATTAATCTTTGATTGCCCTGTTAATATCTTTGGAATGCCTCAGCATTCTTGAGCATGGATGGACTTTTCACACATTTAAAGCATTTCATGCAAATTCAACTATTATAATGTTTTCTGAAAGAAGAACATTATGACAGTCCTTGTTAAAGCATAGAAACACACCATGCACAAAATCAATGATTACCATGCCAAAACTTTGGAAAAAACAGCACCTTCTAGTGTTTAAATTTGGATTCTGCTGTAATCAATGCAATGGACAAACCCACTGATGAACAAACACCAGCGAGGCAGTCCCAAAGTAAATCACTTATTCTTACATGGAATAACAGATGCTTCTCTTTGTAGTCATCGAGGGAGTCTCCTTCAAATGAAACTAAAAACAGACCAGTTGGACACTGGGAAGTCAGTCAGCAAACATTTACCCCAACTTGATAGCACTTTCTGCTTTGGTTGAAAAGAAAGATGCTAAAGTTAGAGTAGACATCAGCTTCTTTTCACTCAAGGAGGCAAGGATTTGAAAAGTTGGCCACAGAGGAGGATGCATAATTGTGTCCAATTTTTTTCAATTTTATTCAGCATTTACAGTTACAAGTTTGGACCAGAGGCATATATCTGCAAAATAAGAAATACTAATTAATTAAATAAAAAACTATAAGAAATAGAACATAGGTGAAGCTTTGGTTGCTCTTCATTTCCTCATTACTACTACCCCAAAGAGAAGCACTTATGAACATAGGACCAATCAATGCTCCCATTTGAAGTAATCTTAATGGGATGGATACTGTGATTATCTGATCATTGCATTTAGAACTCAGTTTGGCGTCCCAGAAAATAAATTGTCTCCTGAAGCACTGGTCACTTGAAACTACCCCAACAAATAGCACTTACCTATTACAACAGA
The DNA here is from genome assembly GCF_023724105.1 of Carassius gibelio. Lineage (NCBI taxonomy): Eukaryota > Metazoa > Chordata > Actinopteri > Cypriniformes > Cyprinidae > Carassius > Carassius gibelio. The sequence continues at coordinate 24,900,686 of NC_068380.1, read as the reverse complement.
CAAGTCAGTGCCATTATGAGGGTACCGATAGTGACAAATCAAAATATTTTCCATTTCGAAGACTACAATTCTGTGGAATCAGATGAGGACATTTCCAGCCAGAGATACCAGGAGCATGCTGCCTGCAGTCAAGGTGAGCTGATCTGAGCAGTTTTGTTAACAGCACCCATTATAAATATGTCTATGGCTCTTTGGCTTTGCTGTGGTCGTTGGTACTTGGGTAGTTTTGAAAGGCCATTAATCTTTGATTGCCCTGTTAATATCTTTGGAATGCCTCAGCATTCTTGAGCATGGATGGACTTTTCACACATTTAAAGCATTTCATGCAAATTCAACTATTATAATGTTTTCTGAAAGAAGAACATTATGACAGTCCTTGTTAAAGCATAGAAACACACCATGCACAAAATCAATGATTACCATGCCAAAACTTTGGAAAAAACAGCACCTTCTAGTGTTTAAATTTGGATTCTGCTGTAATCAATGCAATGGACAAACCCACTGATGAACAAACACCAGCGAGGCAGTCCCAAAGTAAATCACTTATTCTTACATGGAATAACAGATGCTTCTCTTTGTAGTCATCGAGGGAGTCTCCTTCAAATGAAACTAAAAACAGACCAGTTGGACACTGGGAAGTCAGTCAGCAAACATTTACCCCAACTTGATAGCACTTTCTGCTTTGGTTGAAAAGAAAGATGCTAAAGTTAGAGTAGACATCAGCTTCTTTTCACTCAAGGAGGCAAGGATTTGAAAAGTTGGCCACAGAGGAGGATGCATAATTGTGTCCAATTTTTTTCAATTTTATTCAGCATTTACAGTTACAAGTTTGGACCAGAGGCATATATCTGCAAAATAAGAAATACTAATTAATTAAATAAAAAACTATAAGAAATAGAACATAGGTGAAGCTTTGGTTGCTCTTCATTTCCTCATTACTACTACCCCAAAGAGAAGCACTTATGAACATAGGACCAATCAATGCTCCCATTTGAAGTAATCTTAATGGGATGGATACTGTGATTATCTGATCATTGCATTTAGAACTCAGTTTGGCGTCCCAGAAAATAAATTGTCTCCTGAAGCACTGGTCACTTGAAACTACCCCAACAAATAGCACTTACCTATTACAACAGACAAGTCAGTGCCATTATGAGGGTACCGATAGTGACAAATCAAAATATTTTCCATTTCGAAGACTACAATTCTGTGGAATCAGATGAGGACATTTCCAGCCAGAGATACCAGGAGCATGCTGCCTGCAGTCAAGGTGAGCTGATCTGAGCAGTTTTGTTAACAGCACCCATTATAAATATGTCTATGGCTCTTTGGCTTTGCTGTGGTCGTTGGTACTTGGGTAGTTTTGAAAGGCCATTAATCTTTGATTGCCCTGTTAATATCTTTGGAATGCCTCAGCATTCTTGAGCATGGATGGACTTTTCACACATTTAAAGCATTTCATGCAAATTCAACTATTATAATGTTTTCTGAAAGAAGAACATTATGACAGTCCTTGTTAAAGCATAGAAACACACCATGCACAAAATCAATGATTACCATGCCAAAACTTTGGAAAAAACAGCACCTTCTAGTGTTTAAATTTGGATTCTGCTGTAATCAATGCAATGGACAAACCCACTGATGAACAAACACCAGCGAGGCAGTCCCAAAGTAAATCACTTATTCTTACATGGAATAACAGATGCTTCTCTTTGTAGTCATCGAGGGAGTCTCCTTCAAATGAAACTAAAAACAGACCAGTTGGACACTGGGAAGTCAGTCAGCAAACATTTACCCCAACTTGATAGCACTTTCTGCTTTGGTTGAAAAGAAAGATGCTAAAGTTAGAGTAGACATCAGCTGCTTTTCACTCAAGGAGGCAAGGATTTGAAAAGTTGGCCACAGAGGAGGATGCATAATTGTGTCCAATTTTTTTCAATTTTATTCAGCATTTACAGTTACAAGTTTGGACCAGAGGCATATATCTGCAAAATAAGAAATACTAATTAATTAAATAAAAAAACTATAAGAAATAGAACATAGGTGAAGCTTTGGTTGCTCTTCATTTCCTCATTACTACTACCCCAAAGAGAAGCACTTATGAACAGGAGCATGCTGCCTGCAGTCAAGGTGAGCTGATCTGAGCAGTTTTGTTAACAGCACCCATTATAAATATGTCTATGGCTCTTTGGCTTTGCTGTGGTCATTGGTACTTGGGTAGTTTTGAAAGGCCATTAATCTTTGATTGCCCTGTTAATATCTTTGGAATGCTTTAGCATTCTTGAGCATGGATGGACTTTTCACACATTTAAAGCATTTCATGCAGATTCAACTATTATAATGTTTTCTGAAAGAAGAACATTATGACAGTCCTTGTTAAAGCATATAAACACCCCATGCACAAAATCAATGATTACCATGCCAAAACTTTGGAAAAAACAGCACCTTCTAGTGTTTAAATTTGGATTCTGCTGTAATCAAGGCAATGGACAAACCCACTGATGAACAAACACCAGCAAGGCAGTCCCAAAGTAAAGCACTTATTCTTACATGGAATAACAGATGCTTCTCTTTGTAGTCATCGAGGGAGTCTCCTTCAAATGAAACTAAAAACAGACCAGTTGGACACTGGGAAGTCAGTCAGCAAACATTTACCCCAACTTGATAGCACTTTCTGCTTTGGTTGAAAAGAAAGATGCTAAAGTTAGAGTAGACATCAGCTGCTTTTCACTCAAGGAGGCAAGGATTAGAAAAGTTGGCCACAGAGGAGGATGCATAATTGTGTCCAATTTTTTCAATTTTATTCAGCATTAACAGTTACAAGTTTGGACCAGAGGCATATATCTGCAAAATAAGAAATACTAATTAATTAAATAAAAAACTATAAGAAATAGAACATAGGTGAAGCTTTTGTTGCTCTTCATTTCCTCATTACTACTACCCCAAAGAGAAGCACTTATGAACATAGGACCAATCAATGCTCCCATTTGAAGTAATCTTAATGGGATGGATACTGTGATTATCTGATCATTGCATTTAGAACTCAGTTTGGCGTCCCAGAAAATAAATTATCTCCTGAAGCACTGGTCACTTGAAACTACCCCAACAAATAGCACTTACATATTACAACAGACAAGTCAGTGCCATTATGAGGGTACCGATAGTGACAAATCAAAATATTTTCCATTTCGAAGACTACAATTCTGTGGAATCAGATGAGGACATTTCCAGCCAGAGATACCAGGAGCATGCTGCCTGCAGTCAAGGTGAGCTGATCTGAGCAGTTTTGTTAACAGCACCCATTATAAATATGTCTATGGCTCTTTGGCTTTGCTGTGGTCGTTGGTACTTGGGTAGTTTTGAAAGGCCATTAATCTTTGATTGCCCTGTTAATATCTTTGGAATGCCTCAGCATTCTTGAGCATGGATGGACTTTTCACACATTTAAAGCATTTAATGCAAATTCAACTATTATAATGTTTTCTGAAAGAAGAACATTATGACAGTCCTTGTTAAAGCATAGAAACACACCATGCACAAAATCAATGATTACCATGCCAAAACTTTGGAAAAAACAGCACCTTCTAGTGTTTAAATTTGGATTCTGCTGTTATCAAGGCAATGGACAAACCCACTGATGAACAAACACCAGCAAGGCAGTCCCAAAGTAAAACACTTATTCTTACATGGAATAACAGATGCTTATCTTTGTAGTCATCGAGGGAGTCTCCTTCAAATGAAACTAAAAACAGACCAGTTGGACACTGGGAAGTCAGTCAGCAAACATTTACCCCAACTTGATAGCACTTTCTGCTTTGGTTGAAAAGAAAGATGCTAAAGTTAGAGTAGACATCAGCTGCTTTTCACTCAAGGAGGCATGGATTTGAAAAGTTGGCCACAGAGGAGGATGCATAATTGTGTCCAATTTTTTTCAATTTTATTCAGCATTTACAGTTACAAGTTTGGACCAGAGGCATATATCTGCAAAATAAGAAATACTAATTAATTAAATAAAAAAACTATAAGAAATAGAACATAGGTGAAGCTTTGGTTGCTCTTCATTTCCTCATTACTACTACCCCAAAGAGAAGCACTTATGAACATAGGACCAATCAATGCTCCCATTTGAAGTAATCTTAATGGGATGGATACTGTGATTATCTGATCATTGCATTTAGAACTCAGTTTGGCGTCCCAGAAAATAAATTATCTCCTGAAGCACTGGTCACTTGAAACTACCCCAACAAATAGCACTTACCTATTACAACAGACAAGTCAGTGCCATTATGAGGGTACCGATAGTGACAAATCAAAATATTTTCCATTTCGAAGACTACAATTCTGTGGAATCAGATTAGGACATTTCCAGCCAGAGATACCAGGAGCATGCTGCCTGCAGTCAAGGTGAGCTGATCTGAGCAGTTTTGTTAACAGCACCCATTATAAATATGTCTATGGCTCTTTGGCTTTGCTGTGGTCGTTGGTACTTGGGTAGTTTTGAAAGGCCATTAATCTTTGATTGCCCTGTTAATATCTTTGGAATGCCTCAGCATTCTTGAGCATGGATGGACTTTTCACACATTTAAAGCATTTCATGCAAATTCAACTATTATAATGTTTTCTGAAAGAAGAACATTATGACAGTCCTTGTTAAAGCATAGAAACACACCATGCACAAAATCAATGATTACCATGCCAAAACTTTGGAAAAAACAGCACCTTCTAGTGTTTAAATTTGGATTCTGCTGTAATCAAGGCAATGGACAAACCCACTGATGAACAAACACCAGCAAGGCAGTCCCAAAGTAAAACACTTATTCTTACATGGAATAACAGATGCTTCTCTTTGTAGTCATCGAGGGAGTCTCCTTCAAATGAAACTAAAAACAGACCAGTTGGACACTGGGAAGTCAGTCAGCAAACATTTACCCCAACTTGATAGCACTTTCTGCTTTGGTTGAAAAGAAAGATGCTAAAGTTAGAGTAGACATCAGCTTCTTTTCACTCAAGGAGGCAAGGATTTGAAAAGTTGGCCACAGAGGAGGATGCATAATTGTGTCCAATTTTTTTCAATTTTATTCAGCATTTACAGTTACAAGTTTGGACCAGAGGCATATATCTGCAAAATAAGAAATACTAATTAATTAAATAAAAAACTATAAGAAATAGAACATAGGTGAAGCTTTGGTTGCTCTTCATTTCCTCATTACTACTACCCCAAAGAGAAGCACTTATGAACATAGGACCAATCAATGCTCCCATTTGAAGTAATCTTAATGGGATGGATACTGTGATTATCTGATCATTGCATTTAGAACTCAGTTTGGCGTCCCAGAAAATAAATTGTCTCCTGAAGCACTGGTCACTTGAAACTACCCCAACAAATAGCACTTACCTATTACAACAGACAAGTCAGTGCCATTATGAGGGTACCGATAGTGACAAATCAAAATATTTTCCATTTCGAAGACTACAATTCTGTGGAATCAGATGAGGACATTTCCAGCCAGAGATACCAGGAGCATGCTGCCTGCAGTCAAGGTGAGCTGATCTGAGCAGTTTTGTTAACAGCACCCATTATAAATATGTCTATGGCTCTTTGGCTTTGCTGTGGTCGTTGGTACTTGGGTAGTTTTGAAAGGCCATTAATCTTTGATTGCCCTGTTAATATCTTTGGAATGCCTCAGCATTCTTGAGCATGGATGGACTTTTCACACATTTAAAGCATTTCATGCAAATTCAACTATTATAATGTTTTCTGAAAGAAGAACATTATGACAGTCCTTGTTAAAGCATAGAAACACACCATGCACAAAATCAATGATTACCATGCCAAAACTTTGGAAAAAACAGCACCTTCTAGTGTTTAAATTTGGATTCTGCTGTAATCAATGCAATGGACAAACCCACTGATGAACAAACACCAGCGAGGCAGTCCCAAAGTAAATCACTTATTCTTACATGGAATAACAGATGCTTCTCTTTGTAGTCATCGAGGGAGTCTCCTTCAAATGAAACTAAAAACAGACCAGTTGGACACTGGGAAGTCAGTCAGCAAACATTTACCCCAACTTGATAGCACTTTCTGCTTTGGTTGAAAAGAAAGATGCTAAAGTTAGAGTAGACATCAGCTGCTTTTCACTCAAGGAGGCAAGGATTTGAAAAGTTGGCCACAGAGGAGGATGCATAATTGTGTCCAATTTTTTTCAATTTTATTCAGCATTTACAGTTACAAGTTTGGACCAGAGGCATATATCTGCAAAATAAGAAATACTAATTAATTAAATAAAAAAACTATAAGAAATAGAACATAGGTGAAGCTTTGGTTGCTCTTCATTTCCTCATTACTACTACCCCAAAGAGAAGCACTTATGAACAGGAGCATGCTGCCTGCAGTCAAGGTGAGCTGATCTGAGCAGTTTTGTTAACAGCACCCATTATAAATATGTCTATGGCTCTTTGGCTTTGCTGTGGTCATTGGTACTTGGGTAGTTTTGAAAGGCCATTAATCTTTGATTGCCCTGTTAATATCTTTGGAATGCTTTAGCATTCTTGAGCATGGATGGACTTTTCACACATTTAAAGCATTTCATGCAGATTCAACTATTATAATGTTTTCTGAAAGAAGAACATTATGACAGTCCTTGTTAAAGCATATAAACACCCCATGCACAAAATCAATGATTACCATGCCAAAACTTTGGAAAAAACAGCACCTTCTAGTGTTTAAATTTGGATTCTGCTGTAATCAAGGCAATGGACAAACCCACTGATGAACAAACACCAGCAAGGCAGTCCCAAAGTAAAGCACTTATTCTTACATGGAATAACAGATGCTTCTCTTTGTAGTCATCGAGGGAGTCTCCTTCAAATGAAACTAAAAACAGACCAGTTGGACACTGGGAAGTCAGTCAGCAAACATTTACCCCAACTTGATAGCACTTTCTGCTTTGGTTGAAAAGAAAGATGCTAAAGTTAGAGTAGACATCAGCTGCTTTTCACTCAAGGAGGCAAGGATTAGAAAAGTTGGCCACAGAGGAGGATGCATAATTGTGTCCAATTTTTTCAATTTTATTCAGCATTAACAGTTACAAGTTTGGACCAGAGGCATATATCTGCAAAATAAGAAATACTAATTAATTAAATAAAAAACTATAAGAAATAGAACATAGGTGAAGCTTTTGTTGCTCTTCATTTCCTCATTACTACTACCCCAAAGAGAAGCACTTATGAACATAGGACCAATCAATGCTCCCATTTGAAGTAATCTTAATGGGATGGATACTGTGATTATCTGATCATTGCATTTAGAACTCAGTTTGGCGTCCCAGAAAATAAATTATCTCCTGAAGCACTGGTCACTTGAAACTACCCCAACAAATAGCACTTACATATTACAACAGACAAGTCAGTGCCATTATGAGGGTACCGATAGTGACAAATCAAAATATTTTCCATTTCGAAGACTACAATTCTGTGGAATCAGATGAGGACATTTCCAGCCAGAGATACCAGGAGCATGCTGCCTGCAGTCAAGGTGAGCTGATCTGAGCAGTTTTGTTAACAGCACCCATTATAAATATGTCTATGGCTCTTTGGCTTTGCTGTGGTCGTTGGTACTTGGGTAGTTTTGAAAGGCCATTAATCTTTGATTGCCCTGTTAATATCTTTGGAATGCCTCAGCATTCTTGAGCATGGATGGACTTTTCACACATTTAAAGCATTTAATGCAAATTCAACTATTATAATGTTTTCTGAAAGAAGAACATTATGACAGTCCTTGTTAAAGCATAGAAACACACCATGCACAAAATCAATGATTACCATGCCAAAACTTTGGAAAAAACAGCACCTTCTAGTGTTTAAATTTGGATTCTGCTGTTATCAAGGCAATGGACAAACCCACTGATGAACAAACACCAGCAAGGCAGTCCCAAAGTAAAACACTTATTCTTACATGGAATAACAGATGCTTATCTTTGTAGTCATCGAGGGAGTCTCCTTCAAATGAAACTAAAAACAGACCAGTTGGACACTGGGAAGTCAGTCAGCAAACATTTACCCCAACTTGATAGCACTTTCTGCTTTGGTTGAAAAGAAAGATGCTAAAGTTAGAGTAGACATCAGCTGCTTTTCACTCAAGGAGGCATGGATTTGAAAAGTTGGCCACAGAGGAGGATGCATAATTGTGTCCAATTTTTTTCAATTTTATTCAGCATTTACAGTTACAAGTTTGGACCAGAGGCATATATCTGCAAAATAAGAAATACTAATTAATTAAATAAAAAAACTATAAGAAATAGAACATAGGTGAAGCTTTGGTTGCTCTTCATTTCCTCATTACTACTACCCCAAAGAGAAGCACTTATGAACATAGGACCAATCAATGCTCCCATTTGAAGTAATCTTAATGGGATGGATACTGTGATTATCTGATCATTGCATTTAGAACTCAGTTTGGCGTCCCAGAAAATAAATTATCTCCTGAAGCACTGGTCACTTGAAACTACCCCAACAAATAGCACTTACCTATTACAACAGACAAGTCAGTGCCATTATGAGGGTACCGATAGTGACAAATCAAAATATTTTCCATTTCGAAGACTACAATTCTGTGGAATCAGATTAGGACATTTCCAGCCAGAGATACCAGGAGCATGCTGCCTGCAGTCAAGGTGAGCTGATCTGAGCAGTTTTGTTAACAGCACCCATTATAAATATGTCTATGGCTCTTTGGCTTTGCTGTGGTCGTTGGTACTTGGGTAGTTTTGAAAGGCCATTAATCTTTGATTGCCCTGTTAATATCTTTGGAATGCCTCAGCATTCTTGAGCATGGATGGACTTTTCACACATTTAAAGCATTTCATGCAAATTCAACTATTATAATGTTTTCTGAAAGAAGAACATTATGACAGTCCTTGTTAAAGCATAGAAACACACCATGCACAAAATCAATGATTACCATGCCAAAACTTTGGAAAAAACAGCACCTTCTAGTGTTTAAATTTGGATTCTGCTGTAATCAAGGCAATGGACAAACCCACTGATGAACAAACACCAGCAAGGCAGTCCCAAAGTAAAACACTTATTCTTACATGGAATAACAGATGCTTCTCTTTGTAGTCATCGAGGGAGTCTCCTTCAAATGAAACTAAAAACAGACCAGTTGGACACTGGGAAGTCAGTCAGCAAACATTTACCCCAACTTGATAGCACTTTCTGCTTTGGTTGAAAAGAAAGATGCTAAAGTTAGAGTAGACATCAGCTTCTTTTCACTCAAGGAGGCAAGGATTTGAAAAGTTGGCCACAGAGGAGGATGCATAATTGTGTCCAATTTTTTTCAATTTTATTCAGCATTTACAGTTACAAGTTTGGACCAGAGGCATATATCTGCAAAATAAGAAATACTAATTAATTAAATAAAAAACTATAAGAAATAGAACATAGGTGAAGCTTTGGTTGCTCTTCATTTCCTCATTACTACTACCCCAAAGAGAAGCACTTATGAACATAGGACCAATCAATGCTCCCATTTGAAGTAATCTTAATGGGATGGATACTGTGATTATCTGATCATTGCATTTAGAACTCAGTTTGGCGTCCCAGAAAATAAATTGTCTCCTGAAGCACTGGTCACTTGAAACTACCCCAACAAATAGCACTTACCTATTACAACAGACAAGTCAGTGCCATTATGAGGGTACCGATAGTGACAAATCAAAATATTTTCCATTTCGAAGACTACAATTCTGTGGAATCAGATGAGGACATTTCCAGCCAGAGATACCAGGAGCATGCTGCCTGCAGTCAAGGTGAGCTGATCTGAGCAGTTTTGTTAACAGCACCCATTATAAATATGTCTATGGCTCTTTGGCTTTGCTGTGGTCGTTGGTACTTGGGTAGTTTTGAAAGGCCATTAATCTTTGATTGCCCTGTTAATATCTTTGGAATGCCTCAGCATTCTTGAGCATGGATGGACTTTTCACACATTTAAAGCATTTCATGCAAATTCAACTATTATAATGTTTTCTGAAAGAAGAACATTATGACAGTCCTTGTTAAAGCATAGAAACACACCATGCACAAAATCAATGATTACCATGCCAAAACTTTGGAAAAAACAGCACCTTCTAGTGTTTAAATTTGGATTCTGCTGTAATCAATGCAATGGACAAACCCACTGATGAACAAACACCAGCGAGGCAGTCCCAAAGTAAATCACTTATTCTTACATGGAATAACAGATGCTTCTCTTTGTAGTCATCGAGGGAGTCTCCTTCAAATGAAACTAAAAACAGACCAGTTGGACACTGGGAAGTCAGTCAGCAAACATTTACCCCAACTTGATAGCACTTTCTGCTTTGGTTGAAAAGAAAGATGCTAAAGTTAGAGTAGACATCAGCTGCTTTTCACTCAAGGAGGCAAGGATTTGAAAAGTTGGCCACAGAGGAGGATGCATAATTGTGTCCAATTTTTTTCAATTTTATTCAGCATTTACAGTTACAAGTTTGGACCAGAGGCATATATCTGCAAAATAAGAAATACTAATTAATTAAATAAAAAAACTATAAGAAATAGAACATAGGTGAAGCTTTGGTTGCTCTTCATTTCCTCATTACTACTACCCCAAAGAGAAGCACTTATGAACAGGAGCATGCTGCCTGCAGTCAAGGTGAGCTGATCTGAGCAGTTTTGTTAACAGCACCCATTATAAATATGTCTATGGCTCTTTGGCTTTGCTGTGGTCATTGGTACTTGGGTAGTTTTGAAAGGCCATTAATCTTTGATTGCCCTGTTAATATCTTTGGAATGCTTTAGCATTCTTGAGCATGGATGGACTTTTCACACATTTAAAGCATTTCATGCAGATTCAACTATTATAATGTTTTCTGAAAGAAGAACATTATGACAGTCCTTGTTAAAGCATATAAACACCCCATGCACAAAATCAATGATTACCATGCCAAAACTTTGGAAAAAACAGCACCTTCTAGTGTTTAAATTTGGATTCTGCTGTAATCAAGGCAATGGACAAACCCACTGATGAACAAACACCAGCAAGGCAGTCCCAAAGTAAAGCACTTATTCTTACATGGAATAACAGATGCTTCTCTTTGTAGTCATCGAGGGAGTCTCCTTCAAATGAAACTAAAAACAGACCAGTTGGACACTGGGAAGTCAGTCAGCAAACATTTACCCCAACTTGATAGCACTTTCTGCTTTGGTTGAAAAGAAAGATGCTAAAGTTAGAGTAGACATCAGCTGCTTTTCACTCAAGGAGGCAAGGATTAGAAAAGTTGGCCACAGAGGAGGATGCATAATTGTGTCCAATTTTTTCAATTTTATTCAGCATTAACAGTTACAAGTTTGGACCAGAGGCATATATCTGCAAAATAAGAAATACTAATTAATTAAATAAAAAACTATAAGAAATAGAACATAGGTGAAGCTTTTGTTGCTCTTCATTTCCTCATTACTACTACCCCAAAGAGAAGCACTTATGAACATAGGACCAATCAATGCTCCCATTTGAAGTAATCTTAATGGGATGGATACTGTGATTATCTGATCATTGCATTTAGAACTCAGTTTGGCGTCCCAGAAAATAAATTATCTCCTGAAGCACTGGTCACTTGAAACTACCCCAACAAATAGCACTTACATATTACAACAGACAAGTCAGTGCCATTATGAGGGTACCGATAGTGACAAATCAAAATATTTTCCATTTCGAAGACTACAATTCTGTGGAATCAGATGAGGACATTTCCAGCCAGAGATACCAGGAGCATGCTGCCTGCAGTCAAGGTGAGCTGATCTGAGCAGTTTTGTTAACAGCACCCATTATAAATATGTCTATGGCTCTTTGGCTTTGCTGTGGTCATTGGTACTTGGGTAGTTTTGAAAGGCCATTAATCTTTGATTGCCCTGTTAATATCTTTGGAATGCTTTAGCATTCTTGAGCATGGATGGACTTTTCACACATTTAAAGCATTTCATGCAGATTCAACTATTATAATGTTTTCTGAAAGAAGAACATTATGACAGTCCTTGTTAAAGCATATAAACACCCCATGCACAAAATCAATGATTACCATGCCAAAACTTTGGAAAAAACAGCACCTTCTAGTGTTTAAATTTGGATTCTGCTGTTATCAAGGCAATGGACAAACCCACTGATGAACAAACACCAGCAAGGCAGTCCCAAAGTAAAACACTTATTCTTACATGGAATAACAGATGCTTCTCTTTGTAGTCATCGAGGGAGTCTCCTTCAAATGAAACTAAAAACAGACCAGTTGGACACTGGGAAGTCAGTCAGCAAACATTTACCCCAACTTGATAGCACTTTCTGCTTTGGTTGAAAAGAAAGATGCTAAAGTTAGAGTAGACATCAGCTGCTTTTCACTCAAGGAGGCACGGATTTGAAAAGTTGGCCACAGAGGAGGATGCATAATTGTGTCCAATTTTTTTCAATTTTATTCAGCATTTACAGTTACAAGTTTGGACCAGAGGCATATATCTGCAAAATAAGAAATACTAATTAATTAAATAAAAAAAAACTATAAGAAATAGAACATAGGTGAAGCTTTGGTTGCTCTTCATTTCCTCATTACTACTACCCCAAAGAGAAGCACTTATGAACATAGGACCAATCAATGCTCCCATTTGAAGTAATCTTAATGGGATGGATACTGTGATTATCTGATCATTGCATTTAGAACTCAGTTTGGCGTCCCAGAAAATAAATTGTCTCCTGAAGCACTGGTCACTTGAAACTACCCCAACAAATAGCACTTACCTATTACAACAGACAAGTCAGTGCCATTATGAGGGTACCGATAGTGACAAATCAAAATATTTTCCATTTCGAAGACTACAATTCTGTGGAATCAGATGAGGACATTTCCAGCCAGAGATACCAGGGGCATGTTGCCTGCAGTCAAGGTGAGCTGATCTGAGCAGTTTTGTTAACAGCACCCATTATAAATATGTCTATGGCTCTTTGGCTTTGCTGTGGTCGTTGGTACTTGGGTAGTTTTGAAAGGCCATTAATCTTTGATTGCCCTGTTAATATCTTTGGAATGCCTCAGCATTCTTGAGCATGGATGGACTTTTCACACATTTAAAGCATTTCATGCAAATTCAACTATTATAATGTTTTCTGAAAGAAGAACATTATGACAGTCCTTGTTAAAGCATAGAAACACACCATGCACAAAATCAATGATTACCATGCCAAAACTTTGGAAAAAACAGCACCTTCTAGTGTTTAAATTTGGATTCTGCTGTAATCAATGCAATGGACAAACCCACTGATGAACAAACACCAGCGAGGCAGTCCCAAAGTAAAGCACTTATTCTTACATGGAATAACAGATGCTTCTCTTTGTAGTCATCGAGGGAGTCTCCTTCAAATGAAACTAAAAACAGACCAGTTGGACACTGGGAAGTCAGTCAGCAAACATTTACCCCAACTTGATAGCACTTTCTGCTTTGGTTGAAAAGAAAGATGCTAAAGTTAGAGTAGACATCAGCTGCTTTTCACTCAAGGAGGCAAGGATTTGAAAAGTTGGCCACAGAGGAGGATGCATAATTGTGTCCAATTTTTTTCAATTTTATTCAGCATTTACAGTTACAAGTTTGGACCAGAGGCATATATCTGCAAAATAAGAAATACTAATTAATTAAATAAAAAAACTATAAGAAATAGAACATAGGTGAAGCTTTGGTTGCTCTTCATTTCCTCATTACTACTACCCCAAAGAGAAGCACTTATGAACATAGGACCAATCAATGCTCCCATTTGAAGTAATCTTAATGGGATGGATACTGTGATTATCTGATCATTGCATTTAGAACTCAGTTTGGCGTCCCAGAAAATAAATTATCTCCTGAAGCACTGGTCACTTGAAACTACCCCAACAAATAGCACTTACCTATTACAACAGACAAGTCAGTGCCATTATGAGGGTACCGATAGTGACAAATCAAAATATTTTCCATTTCGAAGACTACAATTCTGTGGAATCAGATGAGGACATTTCCAGCCAGAGATACCAGGAGCATGCTGCCTGCAGTCAAGGTGAGCTGATCTGAGCAGTTTTGTTAACAGCACCCATTATAAATATGTCTATGGCTCTTTGGCTTTGCTGTGGTCATTGGTACTTGGGTAGTTTTGAAAGGCCATTAATCTTTGATTGCCCTGTTAATATCTTTGGAATGCTTTAGCATTCTTGAGCATGGATGGACTTTTCACACATTTAAAGCATTTCATGCAGATTCAACTATTATAATGTTTTCTGAAAGAAGAACATTATGACAGTCCTTGTTAAAGCATATAAACACCCCATGCACAAAATCAATGATTACCATGCCAAAACTTTGGAAAAAACAGCACCTTCTAGTGTTTAAATTTGGATTCTGCTGTAATCAAGGCAATGGACAAACCCACTGATGAACAAACACCAGCAAGGCAGTCCCAAAGTAAAGCACTTATTCTTACATGGAATAACAGATGCTTCTCTTTGTAGTCATCGAGGGAGTCTCCTTCAAATGAAACTAAAAACAGACCAGTTGGACACTGGGAAGTCAGTCAGCAAACATTTACCCCAACTTGATAGCACTTTCTGCTTTGGTTGAAAAGAAAGATACTAAAGTTAGAGTAGACATCAGCTGCTTTTCACTCAAGGAGGCAAGGATTTGAAAAGTTGGCCACAGAGGAGGATGCATAATTGTGTCCAATTTTTTTCAATTTTATTCAGCATTTACAGTTACAAGTTTGGACCAGAGGCATATATCTGCAAAATAAGAAATACAAATTAAATAAATAAAAAACTATAAGAAATAGAACATAGGTGAAGCTTTGGTTGCTCTTCATTTCCTCATTACTACTACCCCAAAGAGAAGCACTTATGAACATAGGACCAATCAATGCTCCCATTTGAAGTAATCTTAATGGGATGGATACTGTGATTATCTGATCATTGCATTTAGAACTCAGTTTGGCGTCCCAGAAAATAAATTATCTCCTGAAGCACTGGTCACTTGAAACTACCCCAACAAATAGCACTTACCTATTACAACAGACAAGTCAGTGCCATTATGAGGGTACCGATAGTGACAAATCAAAATATTTTCCATTTCGAAGACTACAATTCTGTGGAATCAGATGAGGACATTTCCAGCCAGAGATACCAGGAGCATGCTGCCTGCAGTCAAGGTGAGCTGATCTGAGCAGTTTTGTTAACAGCACCCATTATAAATATGTCTATGGCTCTTTGGCTTTGCTGTGGTCATTGGTACTTGGGTAGTTTTGAAAGGCCATTAATCTTTGATTGCCCTGTTAATATCTTTGGAATGCTTTAGCATTCTTGAGCATGGATGGACTTTTCACACATTTAAAGCATTTCATGCAGATTCAACTATTATAATGTTTTCTGAAAGAAGAACATTATGACAGTCCTTGTTAAAGCATATAAACACCCCATGCACAAAATCAATGATTACCATGCCAAAACTTTGGAAAAAACAGCACCTTCTAGTGTTTAAATTTGGATTCTGCTGTAATCAAGGCAATGGACAAACCCACTGATGAACAAACACCAGCAAGGCAGTCCCAAAGTAAAGCACTTATTCTTACATGGAATAACAGATGCTTCTCTTTGTAGTCATCGAGGGAGTCTCCTTCAAATGAAACTAAAAACAGACCAGTTGGACACTGGGAAGTCAGTCAGCAAACATTTACCCCAACTTGATAGCACTTTCTGCTTTGGTTGAAAAGAAAGATGCTAAAGTTAGAGTAGACATCAGCTGCTTTTCACTCAAGGAGGCAAGGATTAGAAAAGTTGGCCACAGAGGAGGATGCATAATTGTGTCCAATTTTTTTCAATTTTATTCAGCATTAACAGTTACAAGTTTGGACCAGAGGCATATATCTGCAAAATAAGAAATACTAATTAATTAAATAAAAAACTATAAGAAATAGAACATAGGTGAAGCTTTGGTTGCTCTTCATTTCCTCATTACTACTACCCCAAAGAGAAGCACTTATGAACATAGGACCAATCAATGCTCCCATTTGAAGTAATCTTAATGGGATGGATACTGTGATTATCTGATCATTGCATTTAGAACTCAGTTTGGCGTCCCAGAAAATAAATTATCTCCTGAAGCACTGGTCACTTGAAACTACCCCAACAAATAGCACTTACATATTACAACAGACAAGTCAGTGCCATTATGAGGGTACCGATAGTGACAAATCAAAATATTTTCCATTTCGAAGACTACAATTCTGTGGAATCAGATGAGGACATTTCCAGCCAGAGATACCAGGAGCATGCTGCCTGCAGTCAAGGTGAGCTGATCTGAGCAGTTTTGTTAACAGCACCCATTATAAATATGTCTATGGCTCTTTGGCTTTGCTGTGGTCATTGGTACTTGGGTAGTTTTGAAAGGCCATTAATCTTTGATTGCCCTGTTAATATCTTTGGAATGCTTTAGCATTCTTGAGCATGGATGGACTTTTCACACATTTAAAGCATTTCATGCAGATTCAACTATTATAATGTTTTCTGAAAGAAGAACATTATGACAGTCCTTGTTAAAGCATATAAACACCCCATGCACAAAATCAATGATTACCATGCCAAAACTTTGGAAAAAACAGCACCTTCTAGTGTTTAAATTTGGATTCTGCTGTTATCAAGGCAATGGACAAACCCACTGATGAACAAACACCAGCAAGGCAGTCCCAAAGTAAAACACTTATTCTTACATGGAATAACAGATGCTTCTCTTTGTAGTCATCGAGGGAGTCTCCTTCAAATGAAACTAAAAACAGACCAGTTGGACACTGGGAAGTCAGTCAGCAAACATTTACCCCAACTTGATAGCACTTTCTGCTTTGGTTGAAAAGAAAGATGCTAAAGTTAGAGTAGACATCAGCTGCTTTTCACTCAAGGAGGCATGGATTTGAAAAGTTGGCCACAGAGGAGGATGCATAATTGTGTCCAATTTTTTTCAATTTTATTCAGCATTTACAGTTACAAGTTTGGACCAGAGGCATATATCTGCAAAATAAGAAATACTAATTAATTAAATAAAAAAAAACTATAAGAAATAGAACATAGGTGAAGCTTTGGTTGCTCTTCATTTCCTCATTACTACTACCCCAAAGAGAAGCACTTATGAACATAGGACCAATCAATGCTCCCATTTGAAGTAATCTTAATGGGATGGATACTGTGATTATCTGATCATTGCATTTAGAACTCAGTTTGGCGTCCCAGAAAATAAATTATCTCCTGAAGCACTGGTCACTTGAAACTACCCCAACAAATAGCACTTACCTATTACAACAGACAAGTCAGTGCCATTATGAGGGTACCGATAGTGACAAATCAAAATATTTTCCATTTCGAAGACTACAATTCTGTGGAATCAGATGAGGACATTTCCAGCCAGAGATACCAGGAGCATGCTGCCTGCAGTCAAGGTGAGCTGATCTGAGCAGTTTTGTTAACAGCACCCATTATAAATATGTCTATGGCTCTTTGGCTTTGCTGTGGTCATTGGTACTTGGGTAGTTTTGAAAGGCCATTAATCTTTGATTGCCCTGTTAATATCTTTGGAATGCTTTAGCATTCTTGAGCATGGATGGACTTTTCACACATTTAAAGCATTTCATGCAGATTCAACTATTATAATGTTTTCTGAAAGAAGAACATTATGACAGTCCTTGTTAAAGCATATAAACACCCCATGCACAAAATCAATGATTACCATGCCAAAACTTTGGAAAAAACAGCACCTTCTAGTGTTTAAAATTGGATTCTGCTGTAATCAAGGCAATGGACAAACCCACTGATGAACAAACACCAGCAAGGCAGTCCCAAAGTAAAGCACTTATTCTTACATGGAATAACAGATGCTTCTCTTTGTAGTCATCGAGGGAGTCTCCTTCAAATGAAACTAAAAACAGACCAGTTGGACACTGGGAAGTCAGTCAGCAAACATTTACCCCAACTTGATAGCACTTTCTGCTTTGGTTGAAAAGAAAGATGCTAAAGTTAGAGTAGACATCAGCTGCTTTTCACTCAAGGAGGCAAGGATTAGAAAAGTTGGCCACAGAGGAGGATGCATAATTGTGTCCAATTTTTTTCAATTTTATTCAGCATTAACAGTTACAAGTTTGGACCAGAGGCATATATCTGCAAAATAAGAAATACTAATTAATTAAATAAAAAACTATAAGAAATAGAACATAGGTGAAGCTTTGGTTGCTCTTCATTTCCTCATTACTACTACCCCAAAGAGAAGCACTTATGAACATAGGACCAATCAATGCTCCCATTTGAAGTAATCTTAATGGGATGGATACTGTGATTATCTGATCATTGCATTTAGAACTCAGTTTGGCGTCCCAGAAAATAAATTATCTCCTGAAGCACTGGTCACTTGAAACTACCCTAACAAATAGCACTTACATATTACAACAGACAAGTCAGTGCCATTATGAGGGTACCGATAGTGACAAATCAAAATATTTTCCATTTCGAAGACTACAATTCTGTGGAATCAGATGAGGACATTTCCAGCCAGAGATACCAGGGGCATGCTGCCTGCAGTCAAGGTGAGCTGATCTGAGCAGTTTTGTTAACAGCACCCATTATAAATATGTCTATGGCTCTTTGGCTTTGCTGTGGTCGTTGGTACTTGGGTAGTTTTGAAAGGCCATTAATCTTTGATTGCCCTGTTAATATCTTTGGAATGCCTCAGCATTCTTGAGCATGGATGGACTTTTCACACATTTAAAGCATTTCATGCAAATTCAACTATTATAATGTTTTCTGAAAGAAGAACATTATGACAGTCCTTGTTAAAGCATAGAAACACACCATGCACAAAATCAATGATTACCATGCCAAAACTTTGGAAAAAACAGCACCTTCTAGTGTTTAAATTTGGATTCTGCTGTTATCAAGGCAATGGACAAACCCACTGATGAACAAACACCAGCAAGGCAGTCCCAAAGTAAAACACTTATTCTTACATGGAATAACAGATGCTTCTCTTTGTAGTCATCGAGGGAGTCTCCTTCAAATGAAACTAAAAACAGACCAGTTGGACACTGGGAAGTCAGTCAGCAAACATTTACCCCAACTTGATAGCACTTTCTGCTTTGGTTGAAAAGAAAGATGCTAAAGTTAGAGTAGACATCAGCTGCTTTTCACTCAAGGAGGCATGGATTTGAAAAGTTGGCCACAGAGGAGGATGCATAATTGTGTCCAATTTTTTTCAATTTTATTCAGCATTTACAGTTACAAGTTTGGACCAGAGGCATATATCTGCAAAATAAGAAATACTAATTAATTAAATAAAAAAAACTATAAGAAATAGAACATAGGTGAAGCTTTGGTTGCTCTTCATTTCCTCATTACTACTACCCCAAAGAGAAGCACTTATGAACATAGGACCAATCAATGCTCCCATTTGAAGTAATCTTAATGGGATGGATACTGTGATTATCTGATCATTGCATTTAGAACTCAGTTTGGCGTCCCAGAAAATAAATTGTCTCCTGAAGCACTGGTCACTTGAAACTACCCCAACAAATAGCACTTACCTATTACAACAGACAAGTCAGTGCCATTATGAGGGTACCGATAGTGACAAATCAAAATATTTTCCATTTCGAAGACTACAATTCTGTGGAATCAGATGAGGACATTTCCAGCCAGAGATACCAGGGGCATGTTGCCTGCAGTCAAGGTGAGCTGATCTGAGCAGTTTTGTTAACAGCACCCATTATAAATATGTCTATGGCTCTTTGGCTTTGCTGTGGTCGTTGGTACTTGGGTAGTTTTGAAAGGCCATTAATCTTTGATTGCCCTGTTAATATCTTTGGAATGCCTCAGCATTCTTGAGCATGGATGGACTTTTCACACATTTAAAGCATTTCATGCAAATTCAACTATTATAATGTTTTCTGAAAGAAGAACATTATGACAGTCCTTGTTAAAGCATATAAACACCCCATGCACAAAATCAATGATTACCATGCCAAAACTTTGGAAAAAACAGCACCTTCTAGTGTTTAAATTTGGATTCTGCTGTAATCAAGGCAATGGACAAACCCACTGATGAACAAACACCAGCAAGGCAGTCCCAAAGTAAAGCACTTATTCTTACATGGAATAACAGATGCTTCTCTTTGTAGTCATCGAGGGAGTCTCCTTCAAATGAAACTAAAAACAGACCAGTTGGACACTGGGAAGTCAGTCAGCAAACATTTACCCCAACTTGATAGCACTTTCTGCTTTGGTTGAAAAGAAAGATACTAAAGTTAGAGTAGACATCAGCTGCTTTTCACTCAAGGAGGCAAGGATTTGAAAAGTTGGCCACAGAGGAGGATGCATAATTGTGTCCAATTTTTTTCAATTTTATTCAGCATTTACAGTTACAAGTTTGGACCAGAGGCATATATCTGCAAAATAAGAAATACAAATTAAATAAATAAAAAACTATAAGAAATAGAACATAGGTGAAGCTTTGGTTGCTCTTCATTTCCTCATTACTACTACCCCAAAGAGAAGCACTTATGAACATAGGACCAATCAATGCTCCCATTTGAAGTAATCTTAATGGGATGGATACTGTGATTATCTGATCATTGCATTTAGAACTCAGTTTGGCGTCCCAGAAAATAAATTATCTCCTGAAGCACTGGTCACTTGAAACTACCCCAACAAATAGCACTTACCTATTACAACAGACAAGTCAGTGCCATTATGAGGGTACCGATAGTGACAAATCAAAATATTTTCCATTTCGAAGACTACAATTCTGTGGAATCAGATGAGGACATTTCCAGCCAGAGATACCAGGAGCATGCTGCCTGCAGTCAAGGTGAGCTGATCTGAGCAGTTTTGTTAACAGCACCCATTATAAATATGTCTATGGCTCTTTGGCTTTGCTGTGGTCATTGGTACTTGGGTAGTTTTGAAAGGCCATTAATCTTTGATTGCCCTGTTAATATCTTTGGAATGCTTTAGCATTCTTGAGCATGGATGGACTTTTCACACATTTAAAGCATTTCATGCAGATTCAACTATTATAATGTTTTCTGAAAGAAGAACATTATGACAGTCCTTGTTAAAGCATATAAACACCCCATGCACAAAATCAATGATTACCATGCCAAAACTTTGGAAAAAACAGCACCTTCTAGTGTTTAAATTTGGATTCTGCTGTAATCAAGGCAATGGACAAACCCACTGATGAACAAACACCAGCAAGGCAGTCCCAAAGTAAAGCACTTATTCTTACATGGAATAACAGATGCTTCTCTTTGTAGTCATCGAGGGAGTCTCCTTCAAATGAAACTAAAAACAGACCAGTTGGACACTGGGAAGTCAGTCAGCAAACATTTACCCCAACTTGATAGCACTTTCTGCTTTGGTTGAAAAGAAAGATGCTAAAGTTAGAGTAGACATCAGCTGCTTTTCACTCAAGGAGGCATGGATTTGAAAAGTTGGCCACAGAGGAGGATGCATAATTGTGTCCAATTTTTTTCAATTTTATTCAGCATTTACAGTTACAAGTTTGGACCAGAGGCATATATCTGCAAAATAAGAAATACTAATTAATTAAATAAAAAAAACTATAAGAAATAGAACATAGGTGAAGCTTTGGTTGCTCTTCATTTCCTCATTACTACTACCCCAAAGAGAAGCACTTATGAACATAGGACCAATCAATGCTCCCATTTGAAGTAATCTTAATGGGATGGATACTGTGATTATCTGATCATTGCATTTAGAACTCAGTTTGGCGTCCCAGAAAATAAATTATCTCCTGAAGCACTGGTCACTTGAAACTACCCCAACAAATAGCACTTACATATTACAACAGACAAGTCAGTGCCATTATGAGGGTACCGATAGTGACAAATCAAAATATTTTCCATTTCGAAGACTACAATTCTGTGGAATCAGATGAGGACATTTCCAGCCAGAGATACCAGGGGCATGCTGCCTGCAGTCAAGGTGAGCTGATCTGAGCAGTTTTGTTAACAGCACCCATTATAAATATGTCTATGGCTCTTTGGCTTTGCTGTGGTCGTTGGTACTTGGGTAGTTTTGAAAGGCCATTAATCTTTGATTGCCCTGTTAATATCTTTGGAATGCCTCAGCATTCTTGAGCATGGATGGACTTTTCACACATTTAAAGCATTTCATGCAAATTCAACTATTATAATGTTTTCTGAAAGAAGAACATTATGACAGTCCTTGTTAAAGCATAGAAACACACCATGCACAAAATCAATGATTACCATGCCAAAACTTTGGAAAAAACAGCACCTTCTAGTGTTTAAATTTGGATTCTGCTGTTATCAAGGCAATGGACAAACCCACTGATGAACAAACACCAGCAAGGCAGTCCCAAAGTAAAACACTTATTCTTACATGGAATAACAGATGCTTCTCTTTGTAGTCATCGAGGGAGTCTCCTTCAAATGAAACTAAAAACAGACCAGTTGGACACTGGGAAGTCAGTCAGCAAACATTTACCCCAACTTGATAGCACTTTCTGCTTTGGTTGAAAAGAAAGATGCTAAAGTTAGAGTAGACATCAGCTGCTTTTCACTCAAGGAGGCATGGATTTGAAAAGTTGGCCACAGAGGAGGATGCATAATTGTGTCCAATTTTTTTCAATTTTATTCAGCATTTACAGTTACAAGTTTGGACCAGAGGCATATATCTGCAAAATAAGAAATACTAATTAATTAAATAAAAAAAACTATAAGAAATAGAACATAGGTGAAGCTTTGGTTGCTCTTCATTTCCTCATTACTACTACCCCAAAGAGAAGCACTTATGAACATAGGACCAATCAATGCTCCCATTTGAAGTAATCTTAATGGGATGGATACTGTGATTATCTGATCATTGCATTTAGAACTCAGTTTGGCGTCCCAGAAAATAAATTGTCTCCTGAAGCACTGGTCACTTGAAACTACCCCAACAAATAGCACTTACCTATTACAACAGACAAGTCAGTGCCATTATGAGGGTACCGATAGTGACAAATCAAAATATTTTCCATTTCGAAGACTACAATTCTGTGGAATCAGATGAGGACATTTCCAGCCAGAGATACCAGGGGCATGTTGCCTGCAGTCAAGGTGAGCTGATCTGAGCAGTTTTGTTAACAGCACCCATTATAAATATGTCTATGGCTCTTTGGCTTTGCTGTGGTCGTTGGTACTTGGGTAGTTTTGAAAGGCCATTAATCTTTGATTGCCCTGTTAATATCTTTGGAATGCCTCAGCATTCTTGAGCATGGATGGACTTTTCACACATTTAAAGCATTTCATGCAAATTCAACTATTATAATGTTTTCTGAAAGAAGAACATTATGACAGTCCTTGTTAAAGCATAGAAACACACCATGCACAAAATCAATGATTACCATGCCAAAACTTTGGAAAAAACAGCACCTTCTAGTGTTTAAATTTGGATTCTGCTGTAATCAATGCAATGGACAAACCCACTGATGAACAAACACCAGCGAGGCAGTCCCAAAGTAAAGCACTTATTCTTACATGGAATAACAGATGCTTCTCTTTGTAGTCATCGAGGGAGTCTCCTTCAAATGAAACTAAAAACAGACCAGTTGGACACTGGGAAGTCAGTCAGCAAACATTTACCCCAACTTGATAGCACTTTCTGCTTTGGTTGAAAAGAAAGATGCTAAAGTTAGAGTAGACATCAGCTGCTTTTCACTCAAGGAGGCAAGGATTTGAAAAGTTGGCCACAGAGGAGGATGCATAATTGTGTCCAATTTTTTTCAATTTTATTCAGCATTTACAGTTACAAGTTTGGACCAAAGGCATATATCTGCAAAATAAGAAATACTAATTAATTAAATAAAAAAACTATAAGAAATAGAACATAGGTGAAGCTTTGGTTGCTCTTCATTTCCTCATTACTACTACCCCAAAGAGAAGCACTTATGAACATAGGACCAATCAATGCTCCCATTTGAAGTAATCTTAATGGGATGGATACTGTGATTATCTGATCATTGCATTTAGAACTCAGTTTGGCGTCCCAGAAAATAAATTATCTCCTGAAGCACTGGTCACTTGAAACTACCCCAACAAATAGCACTTACCTATTACAACAGACAAGTCAGTGCCATTATGAGGGTACCGATAGTGACAAATCAAAATATTTTCCATTTCGAAGACTACAATTCTGTGGAATCAGATGAGGACATTTCCAGCCAGAGATACCAGGAGCATGCTGCCTGCAGTCAAGGTGAGCTGATCTGAGCAGTTTTGTTAACAGCACCCATTATAAATATGTCTATGGCTCTTTGGCTTTGCTGTGGTCATTGGTACTTGGGTAGTTTTGAAAGGCCATTAATCTTTGATTGCCCTGTTAATATCTTTGGAATGCTTTAGCATTCTTGAGCATGGATGGACTTTTCACACATTTAAAGCATTTCATGCAGATTCAACTATTATAATGTTTTCTGAAAGAAGAACATTATGACAGTCCTTGTTAAAGCATATAAACACCCCATGCACAAAATCAATGATTACCATGCCAAAACTTTGGAAAAAACAGCACCTTCTAGTGTTTAAATTTGGATTCTGCTGTAATCAAGGCAATGGACAAACCCACTGATGAACAAACACCAGCAAGGCAGTCCCAAAGTAAAGCACTTATTCTTACATGGAATAACAGATGCTTCTCTTTGTAGTCATCGAGGGAGTCTCCTTCAAATGAAACTAAAAACAGACCAGTTGGACACTGGGAAGTCAGTCAGCAAACATTTACCCCAACTTGATAGCACTTTCTGCTTTGGTTGAAAAGAAAGATACTAAAGTTAGAGTAGACATCAGCTGCTTTTCACTCAAGGAGGCAAGGATTTGAAAAGTTGGCCACAGAGGAGGATGCATAATTGTGTCCAATTTTTTTCAATTTTATTCAGCATTTACAGTTACAAGTTTGGACCAGAGGCATATATCTGCAAAATAAGAAATACAAATTAAATAAATAAAAAACTATAAGAAATAGAACATAGGTGAAGCTTTGGTTGCTCTTCATTTCCTCATTACTACTACCCCAAAGAGAAGCACTTATGAACATAGGACCAATCAATGCTCCCATTTGAAGTAATCTTAATGGGATGGATACTGTGATTATCTGATCATTGCATTTAGAACTCAGTTTGGCGTCCCAGAAAATAAATTATCTCCTGAAGCACTGGTCACTTGAAACTACCCCAACAAATAGCACTTACCTATTACAACAGACAAGTCAGTGCCATTATGAGGGTACCGATAGTGACAAATCAAAATATTTTCCATTTCGAAGACTACAATTCTGTGGAATCAGATGAGGACATTTCCAGCCAGAGATACCAGGAGCATGCTGCCTGCAGTCAAGGTGAGCTGATCTGAGCAGTTTTGTTAACAGCACCCATTATAAATATGTCTATGGCTCTTTGGCTTTGCTGTGGTCGTTGGTACTTGGGTAGTTTTGAAAGGCCATTAATCTTTGATTGCCCTGTTAATATCTTTGGAATGCCTCAGCATTCTTGAGCATGGATGGACTTTTCACACATTTAAAGCATTTCATGCAAATTCAACTATTATAATGTTTTCTGAAAGAAGAACATTATGACAGTCCTTGTTAAAGCATAGAAACACACCATGCACAAAATCAATGATTACCATGCCAAAACTTTGGAAAAAACAGCACCTTCTAGTGTTTAAATTTGGATTCTGCTGTTATCAAGGCAATGGACAAACCCACTGATGAACAAACACCAGCAAGGCAGTCCCAAAGTAAAACACTTATTCTTACATGGAATAACAGATGCTTCTCTTTGTAGTCATCGAGGGAGTCTCCTTCAAATGAAACTAAAAACAGACCAGTTGGACACTGGGAAGTCAGTCAGCAAACATTTACCCCAACTTGATAGCACTTTCTGCTTTGGTTGAAAAGAAAGATGCTAAAGTTAGAGTAGACATCAGCTGCTTTTCACTCAAGGAGGCATGGATTTGAAAAGTTGGCCACAGAGGAGGATGCATAATTGTGTCCAATTTTTTTCAATTTTATTCAGCATTTACAGTTACAAGTTTGGACCAGAGGCATATATCTGCAAAATAAGAAATACTAATTAATTAAATAAAAAAAAAACTATAAGAAATAGAACATAGGTGAAGCTTTGGTTGCTCTTCATTTCCTCATTACTACTACCCCAAAGAGAAGCACTTATGAACATAGGACCAATCAATGCTCCCATTTGAAGTAATCTTAATGGGATGGATACTGTGATTATCTGATCATTGCATTTAGAACTCAGTTTGGCGTCCCAGAAAATAAATTATCTCCTGAAGCACTGGTCACTTGAAACTACCCCAACAAATAGCACTTACCTATTACAACAGACAAGTCAGTGCCATTATGAGGGTACCGATAGTGACAAATCAAAATATTTTCCATTTCGAAGACTACAATTCTGTGGAATCAGATGAGGACATTTCCAGCCAGAGATACCAGGAGCATGCTGCCTGCAGTCAAGGTGAGCTGATCTGAGCAGTTTTGTTAACAGCACCCATTATAAATATGTCTATGGCTCTTTGGCTTTGCTGTGGTCATTGGTACTTGGGTAGTTTTGAAAGGCCATTAATCTTTGATTGCCCTGTTAATATCTTTGGAATGCTTTAGCATTCTTGAGCATGGATGGACTTTTCACACATTTAAAGCATTTCATGCAGATTCAACTATTATAATGTTTTCTGAAAGAAGAACATTATGACAGTCCTTGTTAAAGCATAGAAACACACCATGCACAAAATCAATGATTACCATGCCAAAACTTTGGAAAAAACAGCACCTTCTAGTGTTTAAATTTGGATTCTGCTGTAATCAAGGCAATGGACAAACCCACTGATGAACAAACACCAGCAAGGCAGTCCCAAAGTAAAGCACTTATTCTTACATGGAATAACAGATGCTTCTCTTTGTAGTCATCGAGGGAGTCTCCTTCAAATGAAACTAAAAACAGACCAGTTGGACACTGGGAAGTCAGTCAGCAAACATTTACCCCAACTTGATAGCACTTTCTGCTTTGGTTGAAAAGAAAGATACTAAAGTTAGAGTAGACATCAGCTGCTTTTCACTCAAGGAGGCAAGGATTTGAAAAGTTGGCCACAGAGGAGGATGCATAATTGTGTCCAATTTTTTTCAATTTTATTCAGCATTTACAGTTACAAGTTTGGACCAGAGGCATATATCTGCAAAATAAGAAATACTAATTAATTAAATAAAAAAAACTATAAGAAATAGAACATAGGTGAAGCTTTGGTTGCTCTTCATTTCCTCATTACTACTACCCCAAAGAGAAGCACTTATGAACATAGGACCAATCAATGCTCCCATTTGAAGTAATCTTAATGGGATGGATACTGTGATTATCTGATCATTGCATTTAGAACTCAGTTTGGCGTCCCAGAAAATAAATTATCTCCTGAAGCACTGGTCACTTGAAACTACCCCAACAAATAGCACTTACCTATTACAACAGACAAGTCAGTGCCATTATGAGGGTACCGATAGTGACAAATCAAAATATTTTCCATTTCGAAGACTACAATTCTGTGGAATCAGATGAGGACATTTCCAGCCAGAGATACCAGGAGCATGCTGCCTGCAGTCAAGGTGAGCTGATCTGAGCAGTTTTGTTAACAGCACCCATTATAAATATGTCTATGGCTCTTTGGCTTTGCTGTGGTCGTTGGTACTTGGGTAGTTTTGAAAGGCCATTCATCTTTGATTGCCCTGTTAATATCTTTGGAATGCTTTAGCATTCTTGAGCATGGATGGACTTTTCACACATTTAAAGCATTTCATGCAGATTCAACTATTATAATGTTTTCTGAAAGAAGAACATTATGACAGTCCTTGTTAAAGCATATAAACACCCCATGCACAAAATCAATGATTACCATGCCAAAACTTTGGAAAAAACAGCACCTTCTAGTGTTTAAATTTGGATTCTGCTGTAATCAAGGCAATGGACAAACCCACTGATGAACAAACACCAGCAAGGCAGTCCCAAAGTAAAGCACTTATTCTTACATGGAATAACAGATGCTTCTCTTTGTAGTCATCGAGGGAGTCTCCTTCAAATGAAACTAAAAACAGACCAGTTGGACACTGGGAAGTCAGTCAGCAAACATTTACCCCAACTTGATAGCACTTTCTGCTTTGGTTGAAAAGAAAGATGCTAAAGTTAGAGTAGACATCAGCTGCTTTTCACTCAAGGAGGCAAGGATTAGAAAAGTTGGCCACAGAGGAGGATGCATAATTGTGTCCAATTTTTTTCAATTTTATTCAGCATTAACAGTTACAAGTTTGGACCAGAGGCATATATCTGCAAAATAAGAAATACTAATTAATTAAATAAAAAACTATAAGAAATAGAACATAGGTGAAGCTTTGGTTGCTCTTCATTTCCTCATTACTACTACCCCAAAGAGAAGCACTTATGAACATAGGACCAATCAATGCTCCCATTTGAAGTAATCTTAATGGGATGGATACTGTGATTATCTGATCATTGCATTTAGAACTCAGTTTGGCGTCCCAGAAAATAAATTATCTCCTGAAGCACTGGTCACTTGAAACTACCCCAACAAATAGCACTTACATATTACAACAGACAAGTCAGTGCCATTATGAGGGTACCGATAGTGACAAATCAAAATATTTTCCATTTCGAAGACTACAATTCTGTGGAATCAGATGAGGACATTTCCAGCCAGAGATACCAGGAGCATGCTGCCTGCAGTCAAGGTGAGCTGATCTGAGTAGTTTTGTTAACAGCACCCATTATAAATATGTCTATGGCTCTTTGGCTTTGCTGTGGTCGTTGGTACTTGGGTAGTTTTGAAAGGCCATTAATCTTTGATTGCCCTGTTAATATCTTTGGAATGCCTCAGCATTCTTGAGCATGGATGGACTTTTCACACATTTAAAGCATTTCATGCAAATTCAACTATTATAATGTTTTCTGAAAGAAGAACATTATGACAGTCCTTGTTAAAGCATAGAAACACACCATGCACAAAATCAATGATTACCATGCCAAAACTTTGGAAGAAACAGCACCTTCTAGTGTTTAAATTTGGATTCTGCTGTAATCAAGGCAATGGACAAACCCACTGATGAACAAACACCAGCAAGGCAGTCCCAAAGTAAAGCACTTATTCTTACATGGAATAACAGATGCTTCTCTTTGTAGTCATCGAGGGAGTCTCCTTCAAATGAAACTAAAAACAGACCAGTTGGACACTGGGAAGTCAGTCAGCAAACATTTACCCCAACTTGATAGCACTTTCTGCTTTGGTTGAAAAGAAAGATGCTAAAGTTAGAGTAGACATCAGCTGCTTTTCACTCAAGGAGGCAAGGATTAGAAAAGTTGGCCACAGAGGAGGATGCATAATTGTGTCCAATTTTTTCAATTTTATTCAGCATTAACAGTTACAAGTTTGGACCAGAGGCATATATCTGCAAAATAAGAAATACTAATTAATTAAATAAAAAACTATAAGAAATAGAACATAGGTGAAGCTTTGGTTGCTCTTCATTTCCTCATTACTACTACCCCAAAGAGAAGCACTTATGAACATAGGACCAATCAATGCTCCCATTTGAAGTAATCTTAATGGGATGGATACTGTGATTATCTGATCATTGCATTTAGAACTCAGTTTGGCGTCCCAGAAAATAAATTGTCTCCTGAAGCACTGGTCACTTGAAACTACCCCAACAAATAGCACTTACCTATTACAACAGACAAGTCAGTGCCATTATGAGGGTACCGATAGTGACAAATCAAAATATTTTCCATTTCGAAGACTACAATTCTGTGGAATCAGATGAGGACATTTCCAGCCAGAGATACCAGGAGCATGCTGCCTGCAGTCAAGGTGAGCTGATCTGAGCAGTTTTGTTAACAGCACCCATTATAAATATGTCTATGGCTCTTTGGCTTTGCTGTGGTCGTTGGTACTTGGGTAGTTTTGAAAGGCCATTAATCTTTGATTGCCCTGTTAATATCTTTGGAATGCCTCAGCATTCTTGAGCATGGATGGACTTTTCACACATTTAAAGCATTTCATGCAAATTCAACTATTATAATGTTTTCTGAAAGAAGAACATTATGACAGTCCTTGTTAAAGCATAGAAACACACCATGCACAAAATCAATGATTACCATGCTAAAACTTTGGAAAAAACAGCACCTTCTAGTGTTTAAATTTGGATTCTGCTGTAATCAATGCAATGGACAAACCCACTGATGAACAAACACCAGCAAAGCAGTCCCAAAGTAAAGCACTTATTCTCACATGGAATAACAGATGCTTCTCTTTGTAGTCATCGAGGGAGTCTCCTTCAAATGAAACTAAAAACAGACCAGTTGGACACTGGGAAGTCAGTCAGCAAACATTTACCCCAACTTGATAGCACTTTCTGCTTTGGTTGAAAAGAAAGATGCTAAAGTTAGAGTAGACATCAGCTGCTTTTCACTCAAGGAGGCAAGGATTTGAAAAGTTGGCCACAGAGGAGGATGCATAATTGTGTCCAATTTTTTTCAATTTTATTCAGCATTTACAGTTACAAGTTTGGACCAGAGGCATATATCTGCAAAATATGAAATACTAATTAATTAAATAAAAAAACTATAAGAAATAGAACATAGGTGAAGCTTTGGTTGCTCTTCATTTCCTCATTACTACTACCCCAAAGAGAAGCACTTATGAACATAGGACCAATCAATGCTCCCATTTGAAGTAATCTTAATGGGATGGATACTGTGATTATCTGATCATTGCATTTAGAACTCAGTTTGGCGTCCCAGAAAATAAATTATCTCCTGAAGCACTGGTCACTTGAAACTACCCCAACAAATAGCACTTACCTATTACAACAGACAAGTCAGTGCCATTATGAGGGTACCGATAGTGACAAATCAAAATATTTTCCATTTCGAAGACTACAATTCTGTGGAATCAGATTAGGACATTTCCAGCCAGAGATACCAGGAGCATGCTGCCTGCAGTCAAGGTGAGCTGATCTGAGCAGTTTTGTTAACAGCACCCATTATAAATATGTCTATGGCTCTTTGGCTTTGCTGTGGTCGTTGGTACTTGGGTAGTTTTGAAAGGCCATTAATCTTTGATTGCCCTGTTAATATCTTTGGAATGCCTCAGCATTCTTGAGCATGGATGGACTTTTCACACATTTAAAGCATTTCATGCAAATTCAACTATTATAATGTTTTCTGAAAGAAGAACATTATGACAGTCCTTGTTAAAGCATAGAAACACACCATGCACAAAATCAATGATTACCATGCCAAAACTTTGGAAAAAACAGCACCTTCTAGTGTTTAAATTTGGATTCTGCTGTAATCAAGGCAATGGACAAACCCACTGATGAACAAACACCAGCAAGGCAGTCCCAAAGTAAAGCACTTATTCTTACATGGAATAACAGATGCTTCTCTTTGTAGTCATCGAGGGAGTCTCCTTCAAATGAAACTAAAAACAGACCAGTTGGACACTGGGAAGTCAGTCAGCAAACATTTACCCCAACTTGATAGCACTTTCTGCTTTGGTTGAAAAGAAAGATACTAAAGTTAGAGTAGACATCAGCTGCTTTTCACTCAAGGAGGCAAGGATTTGAAAAGTTGGCCACAGAGGAGGATGCATAATTGTGTCCAATTTTTTTCAATTTTATTCAGCATTTACAGTTACAAGTTTGGACCAGAGGCATATATCTGCAAAATAAGAAATACAAATTAAATAAATAAAAAACTATAAGAAATAGAACATAGGTGAAGCTTTGGTTGCTCTTCATTTCCTCATTACTACTACCCCAAAGAGAAGCACTTATGAACATAGGACCAATCAATGCTCCCATTTGAAGTAATCTTAATGGGATGGATACTGTGATTATCTGATCATTGCATTTAGAACTCAGTTTGGCGTCCCAGAAAATAAATTATCTCCTGAAGCACTGGTCACTTGAAACTACCCCAACAAATAGCACTTACCTATTACAACAGACAAGTCAGTGCCATTATGAGGGTACCGATAGTGACAAATCAAAATATTTTCCATTTCGAAGACTACAATTCTGTGGAATCAGATGAGGACATTTCCAGCCAGAGATACCAGGAGCATGCTGCCTGCAGTCAAGGTGAGCTGATCTGAGCAGTTTTGTTAACAGCACCCATTATAAATATGTCTATGGCTCTTTGGCTTTGCTGTGGTCGTTGGTACTTGGGTAGTTTTGAAAGGCCATTAATCTTTGATTGCCCTGTTAATATCTTTGGAATGCCTCAGCATTCTTGAGCATGGATGGACTTTTCACACATTTAAAGCATTTCATGCAAATTCAACTATTATAATGTTTTCTGAAAGAAGAACATTATGACAGTCCTTGTTAAAGCATAGAAACACACCATGCACAAAATCAATGATTACCATGCCAAAACTTTGGAAAAAACAGCACCTTCTAGTGTTTAAATTTGGATTCTGCTGTTATCAAGGCAATGGACAAACCCACTGATGAACAAACACCAGCAAGGCAGTCCCAAAGTAAAACACTTATTCTTACATGGAATAACAGATGCTTCTCTTTGTAGTCATCGAGGGAGTCTCCTTCAAATGAAACTAAAAACAGACCAGTTGGACACTGGGAAGTCAGTCAGCAAACATTTACCCCAACTTGATAGCACTTTCTGCTTTGGTTGAAAAGAAAGATGCTAAAGTTAGAGTAGACATCAGCTGCTTTTCACTCAAGGAGGCATGGATTTGAAAAGTTGACCACAGAGGAGGATGCATAATTGTGTCCAATTTTTTTCAATTTTATTCAGCATTTACAGTTACAAGTTTGGACCAGAGGCATATATCTGCAAAATAAGAAATACTAATTAATTAAATAAAAAAAAAAAACTATAAGAAATAGAACATAGGTGAAGCTTTGGTTGCTCTTCATTTCCTCATTACTACTACCCCAAAGAGAAGCACTTATGAACATAGGACCAATCAATGCTCCCATTTGAAGTAATCTTAATGGGATGGATACTGTGATTATCTGATCATTGCATTTAGAACTCAGTTTGGCGTCCCAGAAAATAAATTATCTCCTGAAGCACTGGTCACTTGAAACTACCCCAACAAATAGCACTTACCTATTACAACAGACAAGTCAGTGCCATTATGAGGGTACCGATAGTGACAAATCAAAATATTTTCCATTTCGAAGACTACAATTCTGTGGAATCAGATTAGGACATTTCCAGCCAGAGATACCAGGAGCATGCTGCCTGCAGTCAAGGTGAGCTGATCTGAGCAGTTTTGTTAACAGCACCCATTATAAATATGTCTATGGCTCTTTGGCTTTGCTGTGGTCGTTGGTACTTGGGTAGTTTTGAAAGGCCATTAATCTTTGATTGCCCTGTTAATATCTTTGGAATGCCTCAGCATTCTTGAGCATGGATGGACTTTTCACACATTTAAAGCATTTCATGCAAATTCAACTATTATAATGTTTTCTGAAAGAAGAACATTATGACAGTCCTTGTTAAAGCATAGAAACACACCATGCACAAAATCAATGATTACCATGCCAAAACTTTGGAAAAAACAGCACCTTCTAGTGTTTAAATTTGGATTCTGCTGTAATCAATGCAATGGACAAACCCACTGATGAACAAACACCAGCGAGGCAGTCCCAAAGTAAAGCACTTATTCTTACATGGAATAACAGATGCTTCTCTTTGTAGTCATCGAGGGAGTCCCCTTCAAATGAAACTAAAAACAGACCAGTTGGACACTGGGAAGTCAGTCAGCAAACATTTACCCCAACTTGATAGCACTTTCTGCTTTGGTTGAAAAGAAAGATGCTAAAGTTAGAGTAGACATCAGCTGCTTTTCACTCAAGGAGGCAAGGATTTGAAAAGTTGGTCACAGAGGAGGATGCATAATTGTGTCCAATTTTTTTCAATTTTATTCAGCATTTACAGTTACAAGTTTGGACCAGAGGCATATATCTGCAAAATAAGAAATACTAATTAATTAAATAAAAAAACTATAAGAAATAGAACATAGGTGAAGCTTTGGTTGCTCTTCATTTCCTCATTACTACTACCCCAAAGAGAAGCACTTATGAACATAGGACCAATCAATGCTCCCATTTGAAGTAATCTTAATGGGATGGATACTGTGATTATCTGATCATTGCATTTAGAACTCAGTTTGGCGTCCCAGAAAATAAATTATCTCCTGAAGCACTGGTCACTTGAAACTACCCCAACAAATAGCACTTACCTATTACAACAGACAAGTCAGTGCCATTATGAGGGTACCGATAGTGACAAATCAAAATATTTTCCATTTCGAAGACTACAATTCTGTGGAATCAGATGAGGACATTTCCAGCCAGAGATACCAGGAGCATGCTGCCTGCAGTCAAGGTGAGCTGATCTGAGCAGTTTTGTTAACAGCACCCATTATAAATATGTCTATGGCTCTTTGGCTTTGCTGTGGTCATTGGTACTTGGGTAGTTTTGAAAGGCCATTAATCTTTGATTGCCCTGTTAATATCTTTGGAATGCTTTAGCATTCTTGAGCATGGATGGACTTTTCACACATTTAAAGCATTTCATGCAGATTCAACTATTATAATGTTTTCTGAAAGAAGAACATTATGACAGTCCTTGTTAAAGCATATAAACACCCCATGCACAAAATCAATGATTACCATGCCAAAACTTTGGAAAAAACAGCACCTTCTAGTGTTTAAATTTGGATTCTGCTGTAATCAAGGCAATGGACAAACCCACTGATGAACAAACACCAGCAAGGCAGTCCCAAAGTAAAGCACTTATTCTTACATGGAATAACAGATGCTTCTCTTTGTAGTCATCGAGGGAGTCTCCTTCAAATGAAACTAAAAACAGACCAGTTGGACACTGGGAAGTCAGTCAGCAAACATTTACCCCAACTTGATAGCACTTTCTGCTTTGGTTGAAAAGAAAGATACTAAAGTTAGAGTAGACATCAGCTGCTTTTCACTCAAGGAGGCAAGGATTTGAAAAGTTGGCCACAGAGGAGGATGCATAATTGTGTCCAATTTTTTTCAATTTTATTCAGCATTTACAGTTACAAGTTTGGACCAGAGGCATATATCTGCAAAATAAGAAATACAAATTAAATAAATAAAAAACTATAAGAAATAGAACATAGGTGAAGCTTTGGTTGCTCTTCATTTCCTCATTACTACTACCCCAAAGAGAAGCACTTATGAACATAGGACCAATCAATGCTCCCATTTGAAGTAATCTTAATGGGATGGATACTGTGATTATCTGATCATTGCATTTAGAACTCAGTTTGGCGTCCCAGAAAATAAATTATCTCCTGAAGCACTGGTCACTTGAAACTACCCCAACAAATAGCACTTACCTATTACAACAGACAAGTCAGTGCCATTATGAGGGTACCGATAGTGACAAATCAAAATATTTTCCATTTCGAAGACTACAATTCTGTGGAATCAGATGAGGACATTTCCAGCCAGAGATACCAGGAGCATGCTGCCTGCAGTCAAGGTGAGCTGATCTGAGCAGTTTTGTTAACAGCACCCATTATAAATATGTCTATGGCTCTTTGGCTTTGCTGTGGTCGTTGGTACTTGGGTAGTTTTGAAAGGCCATTAATCTTTGATTGCCCTGTTAATATCTTTGGAATGCCTCAGCATTCTTGAGCATGGATGGACTTTTCACACATTTAAAGCATTTCATGCAAATTCAACTATTATAATGTTTTCTGAAAGAAGAACATTATGACAGTCCTTGTTAAAGCATAGAAACACACCATGCACAAAATCAATGATTACCATGCCAAAACTTTGGAAAAAACAGCACCTTCTAGTGTTTAAATTTGGATTCTGCTGTTATCAAGGCAATGGACAAACCCACTGATGAACAAACACCAGCAAGGCAGTCCCAAAGTAAAACACTTATTCTTACATGGAATAACAGATGCTTCTCTTTGTAGTCATCGAGGGAGTCTCCTTCAAATGAAACTAAAAACAGACCAGTTGGACACTGGGAAGTCAGTCAGCAAACATTTACCCCAACTTGATAGCACTTTCTGCTTTGGTTGAAAAGAAAGATGCTAAAGTTAGAGTAGACATCAGCTGCTTTTCACTCAAGGAGGCATGGATTTGAAAAGTTGGCCACAGAGGAGGATGCATAATTGTGTCCAATTTTTTTCAATTTTATTCAGCATTTACAGTTACAAGTTTGGACCAGAGGCATATATCTGCAAAATAAGAAATACTAATTAATTAAATAAAAAAAAAAACTATAAGAAATAGAACATAGGTGAAGCTTTGGTTGCTCTTCATTTCCTCATTACTACTACCCCAAAGAGAAGCACTTATGAACATAGGACCAATCAATGCTCCCATTTGAAGTAATCTTAATGGGATGGATACTGTGATTATCTGATCATTGCATTTAGAACTCAGTTTGGCGTCCCAGAAAATAAATTATCTCCTGAAGCACTGGTCACTTGAAACTACCCCAACAAATAGCACTTACCTATTACAACAGACAAGTCAGTGCCATTATGAGGGTACCGATAGTGACAAATCAAAATATTTTCCATTTCGAAGACTACAATTCTGTGGAATCAGATTAGGACATTTCCAGCCAGAGATACCAGGAGCATGCTGCCTGCAGTCAAGGTGAGCTGATCTGAGCAGTTTTGTTAACAGCACCCATTATAAATATGTCTATGGCTCTTTGGCTTTGCTGTGGTCGTTGGTACTTGGGTAGTTTTGAAAGGCCATTAATCTTTGATTGCCCTGTTAATATCTTTGGAATGCCTCAGCATTCTTGAGCATGGATGGACTTTTCACACATTTAAAGCATTTCATGCAAATTCAACTATTATAATGTTTTCTGAAAGAAGAACATTATGACAGTCCTTGTTAAAGCATAGAAACACACCATGCACAAAATCAATGATTACCATGCCAAAACTTTGGAAAAAACAGCACCTTCTAGTGTTTAAATTTGGATTCTGCTGTAATCAATGCAATGGACAAACCCACTGATGAACAAACACCAGCGAGGCAGTCCCAAAGTAAAGCACTTATTCTTACATGGAATAACAGATGCTTCTCTTTGTAGTCATCGAGGGAGTCCCCTTCAAATGAAACTAAAAACAGACCAGTTGGACACTGGGAAGTCAGTCAGCAAACATTTACCCCAACTTGATAGCACTTTCTGCTTTGGTTGAAAAGAAAGATGCTAAAGTTAGAGTAGACATCAGCTGCTTTTCACTCAAGGAGGCAAGGATTTGAAAAGTTGGTCACAGAGGAGGATGCATAATTGTGTCCAATTTTTTTCAATTTTATTCAGCATTTACAGTTACAAGTTTGGACCAGAGGCATATATCTGCAAAATAAGAAATACTAATTAATTAAATAAAAAAACTATAAGAAATAGAACATAGGTGAAGCTTTGGTTGCTCTTCATTTCCTCATTACTACTACCCCAAAGAGAAGCACTTATGAACATAGGACCAATCAATGCTCCCACTTGAAGTAATCTTAATGGGATGGATACTGTGATTATCTGATCATTGCATTTAGAACTCAGTTTGGCGTCCCAGAAAATAAATTATCTCCTGAAGCACTGGTCACTTGAAACTACCCCAACAAATAGCACTTACCTATTACAACAGACAAGTCAGTGCCATTATGAGGGTACCGATAGTGACAAATCAAAATATTTTCCATTTCGAAGACTACAATTCTGTGGAATCAGATGAGGACATTTCCAGCCAGAGATACCAGGAGCATGCTGCCTGCAGTCAAGGTGAGCTGATCTGAGCAGTTTTGTTAACAGCACCCATTATAAATATGTCTATGGCTCTTTGGCTTTGCTGTGGTCATTGGTACTTGGGTAGTTTTGAAAGGCCATTAATCTTTGATTGCCCTGTTAATATCTTTGGAATGCTTTAGCATTCTTGAGCATGGATGGACTTTTCACACATTTAAAGCATTTCATGCAGATTCAACTATTATAATGTTTTCTGAAAGAAGAACATTATGACAGTCCTTGTTAAAGCATAGAAACACACCATGCACAAAATCAATGATTACCATGCCAAAACTTTGGAAAAAACAGCACCTTCTAGTGTTTAAATTTGGATTCTGCTGTAATCAAGGCAATGGACAAACCCACTGATGAACAAACACCAGCAAGGCAGTCCCAAAGTAAAGCACTTATTCTTACATGGAATAACAGATGCTTCTCTTTGTAGTCATCGAGGGAGTCTCCTTCAAATGAAACTAAAAACAGACCAGTTGGACACTGGGAAGTCAGTCAGCAAACATTTACCCCAACTTGATAGCACTTTCTGCTTTGGTTGAAAAGAAAGATACTAAAGTTAGAGTAGACATCAGCTGCTTTTCACTCAAGGAGGCAAGGATTTGAAAAGTTGGCCACAGAGGAGGATGCATAATTGTGTCCAATTTTTTTCAATTTTATTCAGCATTTACAGTTACAAGTTTGGACCAGAGGCATATATCTGCAAAATAAGAAATACTAATTAATTAAATAAAAAAAACTATAAGAAATAGAACATAGGTGAAGCTTTGGTTGCTCTTCATTTCCTCATTACTACTACCCCAAAGAGAAGCACTTATGAACATAGGACCAATCAATGCTCCCATTTGAAGTAATCTTAATGGGATGGATACTGTGATTATCTGATCATTGCATTTAGAACTCAGTTTGGCGTCCCAGAAAATAAATTATCTCCTGAAGCACTGGTCACTTGAAACTACCCCAACAAATAGCACTTACCTATTACAACAGACAAGTCAGTGCCATTATGAGGGTACCGATAGTGACAAATCAAAATATTTTCCATTTCGAAGACTACAATTCTGTGGAATCAGATGAGGACATTTCCAGCCAGAGATACCAGGAGCATGCTGCCTGCAGTCAAGGTGAGCTGATCTGAGCAGTTTTGTTAACAGCACCCATTATAAATATGTCTATGGCTCTTTGGCTTTGCTGTGGTCGTTGGTACTTGGGTAGTTTTGAAAGGCCATTCATCTTTGATTGCCCTGTTAATATCTTTGGAATGCTTTAGCATTCTTGAGCATGGATGGACTTTTCACACATTTAAAGCATTTCATGCAGATTCAACTATTATAATGTTTTCTGAAAGAAGAACATTATGACAGTCCTTGTTAAAGCATATAAACACCCCATGCACAAAATCAATGATTACCATGCCAAAACTTTGGAAAAAACAGCACCTTCTAGTGTTTAAATTTGGATTCTGCTGTAATCAAGGCAATGGACAAACCCACTGATGAACAAACACCAGCAAGGCAGTCCCAAAGTAAAGCACTTATTCTTACATGGAATAACAGATGCTTCTCTTTGTAGTCATCGAGGGAGTCTCCTTCAAATGAAACTAAAAACAGACCAGTTGGACACTGGGAAGTCAGTCAGCAAACATTTACCCCAACTTGATAGCACTTTCTGCTTTGGTTGAAAAGAAAGATGCTAAAGTTAGAGTAGACATCAGCTGCTTTTCACTCAAGGAGGCAAGGATTAGAAAAGTTGGCCACAGAGGAGGATGCATAATTGTGTCCAATTTTTTTCAATTTTATTCAGCATTAACAGTTACAAGTTTGGACCAGAGGCATATATCTGCAAAATAAGAAATACTAATTAATTAAATAAAAAACTATAAGAAATAGAACATAGGTGAAGCTTTGGTTGCTCTTCATTTCCTCATTACTACTACCCCAAAGAGAAGCACTTATGAACATAGGACCAATCAATGCTCCCATTTGAAGTAATCTTAATGGGATGGATACTGTGATTATCTGATCATTGCATTTAGAACTCAGTTTGGCGTCCCAGAAAATAAATTATCTCCTGAAGCACTGGTCACTTGAAACTACCCCAACAAATAGCACTTACATATTACAACAGACAAGTCAGTGCCATTATGAGGGTACCGATAGTGACAAATCAAAATATTTTCCATTTCGAAGACTACAATTCTGTGGAATCAGATGAGGACATTTCCAGCCAGAGATACCAGGAGCATGCTGCCTGCAGTCAAGGTGAGCTGATCTGAGTAGTTTTGTTAACAGCACCCATTATAAATATGTCTATGGCTCTTTGGCTTTGCTGTGGTCGTTGGTACTTGGGTAGTTTTGAAAGGCCATTAATCTTTGATTGCCCTGTTAATATCTTTGGAATGCCTCAGCATTCTTGAGCATGGATGGACTTTTCACACATTTAAAGCATTTCATGCAAATTCAACTATTATAATGTTTTCTGAAAGAAGAACATTATGACAGTCCTTGTTAAAGCATAGAAACACACCATGCACAAAATCAATGATTACCATGCCAAAACTTTGGAAGAAACAGCACCTTCTAGTGTTTAAATTTGGATTCTGCTGTAATCAAGGCAATGGACAAACCCACTGATGAACAAACACCAGCAAGGCAGTCCCAAAGTAAAGCACTTATTCTTACATGGAATAACAGATGCTTCTCTTTGTAGTCATCGAGGGAGTCTCCTTCAAATGAAACTAAAAACAGACCAGTTGGACACTGGGAAGTCAGTCAGCAAACATTTACCCCAACTTGATAGCACTTTCTGCTTTGGTTGAAAAGAAAGATGCTAAAGTTAGAGTAGACATCAGCTGCTTTTCACTCAAGGAGGCAAGGATTAGAAAAGTTGGCCACAGAGGAGGATGCATAATTGTGTCCAATTTTTTCAATTTTATTCAGCATTAACAGTTACAAGTTTGGACCAGAGGCATATATCTGCAAAATAAGAAATACTAATTAATTAAATAAAAAACTATAAGAAATAGAACATAGGTGAAGCTTTGGTTGCTCTTCATTTCCTCATTACTACTACCCCAAAGAGAAGCACTTATGAACATAGGACCAATCAATGCTCCCATTTGAAGTAATCTTAATGGGATGGATACTGTGATTATCTGATCATTGCATTTAGAACTCAGTTTGGCGTCCCAGAAAATAAATTATCTCCTGAAGCACTGGTCACTTGAAACTACCCCAACAAATAGCACTTACCTATTACAACAGACAAGTCAGTGCCATTATGAGGGTACCGATAGTGACAAATCAAAATATTTTCCATTTCGAAGACTACAATTCTGTGGAATCAGATTAGGACATTTCCAGCCAGAGATACCAGGAGCATGCTGCCTGCAGTCAAGGTGAGCTGATCTGAGCAGTTTTGTTAACAGCACCCATTATAAATATGTCTATGGCTCTTTGGCTTTGCTGTGGTCGTTGGTACTTGGGTAGTTTTGAAAGGCCATTAATCTTTGATTGCCCTGTTAATATCTTTGGAATGCCTCAGCATTCTTGAGCATGGATGGACTTTTCACACATTTAAAGCATTTCATGCAAATTCAACTATTATAATGTTTTCTGAAAGAAGAACATTATGACAGTCCTTGTTAAAGCATAGAAACACACCATGCACAAAATCAATGATTACCATGCTAAAACTTTGGAAAAAACAGCACCTTCTAGTGTTTAAATTTGGATTCTGCTGTAATCAATGCAATGGACAAACCCACTGATGAACAAACACCAGCAAAGCAG
This sequence comes from Carassius gibelio, assembly GCF_023724105.1. Taxonomy (NCBI): domain Eukaryota; kingdom Metazoa; phylum Chordata; class Actinopteri; order Cypriniformes; family Cyprinidae; genus Carassius; species Carassius gibelio. Next base: position 24,858,888 of record NC_068380.1, on the reverse strand, counting down.
TCCCAAAGTAAAGCACTTATTCTTACATGGAATAACAGATGCTTCTCTTTGTAGTCATCGAGGGAGTCTCCTTCAAATGAAACTAAAAACAGACCAGTTGGACACTGGGAAGTCAGTCAGCAAACATTTACCCCAACTTGATAGCACTTTCTGCTTTGGTTGAAAAGAAAGATGCTAAAGTTAGAGTAGACATCAGCTGCTTTTCACTCAAGGAGGCAAGGATTTGAAAAGTTGGCCACAGAGGAGGATGCATAATTGTGTCCAATTTTTTTCAATTTTATTCAGCATTTACAGTTACAAGTTTGGACCAGAGGCATATATCTGCAAAATATGAAATACTAATTAATTAAATAAAAAAACTATAAGAAATAGAACATAGGTGAAGCTTTGGTTGCTCTTCATTTCCTCATTACTACTACCCCAAAGAGAAGCACTTATGAACATAGGACCAATCAATGCTCCCATTTGAAGTAATCTTAATGGGATGGATACTGTGATTATCTGATCATTGCATTTAGAACTCAGTTTGGCGTCCCAGAAAATAAATTATCTCCTGAAGCACTGGTCACTTGAAACTACCCCAACAAATAGCACTTACCTATTACAACAGACAAGTCAGTGCCATTATGAGGGTACCGATAGTGACAAATCAAAATATTTTCCATTTCGAAGACTACAATTCTGTGGAATCAGATTAGGACATTTCCAGCCAGAGATACCAGGAGCATGCTGCCTGCAGTCAAGGTGAGCTGATCTGAGCAGTTTTGTTAACAGCACCCATTATAAATATGTCTATGGCTCTTTGGCTTTGCTGTGGTCGTTGGTACTTGGGTAGTTTTGAAAGGCCATTAATCTTTGATTGCCCTGTTAATATCTTTGGAATGCCTCAGCATTCTTGAGCATGGATGGACTTTTCACACATTTAAAGCATTTCATGCAAATTCAACTATTATAATGTTTTCTGAAAGAAGAACATTATGACAGTCCTTGTTAAAGCATAGAAACACACCATGCACAAAATCAATGATTACCATGCCAAAACTTTGGAAAAAACAGCACCTTCTAGTGTTTAAATTTGGATTCTGCTGTAATCAAGGCAATGGACAAACCCACTGATGAACAAACACCAGCAAGGCAGTCCCAAAGTAAAGCACTTATTCTTACATGGAATAACAGATGCTTCTCTTTGTAGTCATCGAGGGAGTCTCCTTCAAATGAAACTAAAAACAGACCAGTTGGACACTGGGAAGTCAGTCAGCAAACATTTACCCCAACTTGATAGCACTTTCTGCTTTGGTTGAAAAGAAAGATACTAAAGTTAGAGTAGACATCAGCTGCTTTTCACTCAAGGAGGCAAGGATTTGAAAAGTTGGCCACAGAGGAGGATGCATAATTGTGTCCAATTTTTTTCAATTTTATTCAGCATTTACAGTTACAAGTTTGGACCAGAGGCATATATCTGCAAAATAAGAAATACAAATTAAATAAATAAAAAACTATAAGAAATAGAACATAGGTGAAGCTTTGGTTGCTCTTCATTTCCTCATTACTACTACCCCAAAGAGAAGCACTTATGAACATAGGACCAATCAATGCTCCCATTTGAAGTAATCTTAATGGGATGGATACTGTGATTATCTGATCATTGCATTTAGAACTCAGTTTGGCGTCCCAGAAAATAAATTATCTCCTGAAGCACTGGTCACTTGAAACTACCCCAACAAATAGCACTTACCTATTACAACAGACAAGTCAGTGCCATTATGAGGGTACCGATAGTGACAAATCAAAATATTTTCCATTTCGAAGACTACAATTCTGTGGAATCAGATGAGGACATTTCCAGCCAGAGATACCAGGAGCATGCTGCCTGCAGTCAAGGTGAGCTGATCTGAGCAGTTTTGTTAACAGCACCCATTATAAATATGTCTATGGCTCTTTGGCTTTGCTGTGGTCGTTGGTACTTGGGTAGTTTTGAAAGGCCATTAATCTTTGATTGCCCTGTTAATATCTTTGGAATGCCTCAGCATTCTTGAGCATGGATGGACTTTTCACACATTTAAAGCATTTCATGCAAATTCAACTATTATAATGTTTTCTGAAAGAAGAACATTATGACAGTCCTTGTTAAAGCATAGAAACACACCATGCACAAAATCAATGATTACCATGCCAAAACTTTGGAAAAAACAGCACCTTCTAGTGTTTAAATTTGGATTCTGCTGTTATCAAGGCAATGGACAAACCCACTGATGAACAAACACCAGCAAGGCAGTCCCAAAGTAAAACACTTATTCTTACATGGAATAACAGATGCTTCTCTTTGTAGTCATCGAGGGAGTCTCCTTCAAATGAAACTAAAAACAGACCAGTTGGACACTGGGAAGTCAGTCAGCAAACATTTACCCCAACTTGATAGCACTTTCTGCTTTGGTTGAAAAGAAAGATGCTAAAGTTAGAGTAGACATCAGCTGCTTTTCACTCAAGGAGGCATGGATTTGAAAAGTTGGCCACAGAGGAGGATGCATAATTGTGTCCAATTTTTTTCAATTTTATTCAGCATTTACAGTTACAAGTTTGGACCAGAGGCATATATCTGCAAAATAAGAAATACTAATTAATTAAATAAAAAAAAAAAACTATAAGAAATAGAACATAGGTGAAGCTTTGGTTGCTCTTCATTTCCTCATTACTACTACCCCAAAGAGAAGCACTTATGAACATAGGACCAATCAATGCTCCCATTTGAAGTAATCTTAATGGGATGGATACTGTGATTATCTGATCATTGCATTTAGAACTCAGTTTGGCGTCCCAGAAAATAAATTATCTCCTGAAGCACTGGTCACTTGAAACTACCCCAACAAATAGCACTTACCTATTACAACAGACAAGTCAGTGCCATTATGAGGGTACCGATAGTGACAAATCAAAATATTTTCCATTTCGAAGACTACAATTCTGTGGAATCAGATTAGGACATTTCCAGCCAGAGATACCAGGAGCATGCTGCCTGCAGTCAAGGTGAGCTGATCTGAGCAGTTTTGTTAACAGCACCCATTATAAATATGTCTATGGCTCTTTGGCTTTGCTGTGGTCGTTGGTACTTGGGTAGTTTTGAAAGGCCATTAATCTTTGATTGCCCTGTTAATATCTTTGGAATGCCTCAGCATTCTTGAGCATGGATGGACTTTTCACACATTTAAAGCATTTCATGCAAATTCAACTATTATAATGTTTTCTGAAAGAAGAACATTATGACAGTCCTTGTTAAAGCATAGAAACACACCATGCACAAAATCAATGATTACCATGCCAAAACTTTGGAAAAAACAGCACCTTCTAGTGTTTAAATTTGGATTCTGCTGTAATCAATGCAATGGACAAACCCACTGATGAACAAACACCAGCGAGGCAGTCCCAAAGTAAAGCACTTATTCTTACATGGAATAACAGATGCTTCTCTTTGTAGTCATCGAGGGAGTCCCCTTCAAATGAAACTAAAAACAGACCAGTTGGACACTGGGAAGTCAGTCAGCAAACATTTACCCCAACTTGATAGCACTTTCTGCTTTGGTTGAAAAGAAAGATGCTAAAGTTAGAGTAGACATCAGCTGCTTTTCACTCAAGGAGGCAAGGATTTGAAAAGTTGGTCACAGAGGAGGATGCATAATTGTGTCCAATTTTTTTCAATTTTATTCAGCATTTACAGTTACAAGTTTGGACCAGAGGCATATATCTGCAAAATAAGAAATACTAATTAATTAAATAAAAAAACTATAAGAAATAGAACATAGGTGAAGCTTTGGTTGCTCTTCATTTCCTCATTACTACTACCCCAAAGAGAAGCACTTATGAACATAGGACCAATCAATGCTCCCATTTGAAGTAATCTTAATGGGATGGATACTGTGATTATCTGATCATTGCATTTAGAACTCAGTTTGGCGTCCCAGAAAATAAATTATCTCCTGAAGCACTGGTCACTTGAAACTACCCCAACAAATAGCACTTACCTATTACAACAGACAAGTCAGTGCCATTATGAGGGTACCGATAGTGACAAATCAAAATATTTTCCATTTCGAAGACTACAATTCTGTGGAATCAGATGAGGACATTTCCAGCCAGAGATACCAGGAGCATGCTGCCTGCAGTCAAGGTGAGCTGATCTGAGCAGTTTTGTTAACAGCACCCATTATAAATATGTCTATGGCTCTTTGGCTTTGCTGTGGTCATTGGTACTTGGGTAGTTTTGAAAGGCCATTAATCTTTGATTGCCCTGTTAATATCTTTGGAATGCTTTAGCATTCTTGAGCATGGATGGACTTTTCACACATTTAAAGCATTTCATGCAGATTCAACTATTATAATGTTTTCTGAAAGAAGAACATTATGACAGTCCTTGTTAAAGCATATAAACACCCCATGCACAAAATCAATGATTACCATGCCAAAACTTTGGAAAAAACAGCACCTTCTAGTGTTTAAATTTGGATTCTGCTGTAATCAAGGCAATGGACAAACCCACTGATGAACAAACACCAGCAAGGCAGTCCCAAAGTAAAGCACTTATTCTTACATGGAATAACAGATGCTTCTCTTTGTAGTCATCGAGGGAGTCTCCTTCAAATGAAACTAAAAACAGACCAGTTGGACACTGGGAAGTCAGTCAGCAAACATTTACCCCAACTTGATAGCACTTTCTGCTTTGGTTGAAAAGAAAGATACTAAAGTTAGAGTAGACATCAGCTGCTTTTCACTCAAGGAGGCAAGGATTTGAAAAGTTGGCCACAGAGGAGGATGCATAATTGTGTCCAATTTTTTTCAATTTTATTCAGCATTTACAGTTACAAGTTTGGACCAGAGGCATATATCTGCAAAATAAGAAATACTAATTAATTAAATAAAAAAAACTATAAGAAATAGAACATAGGTGAAGCTTTGGTTGCTCTTCATTTCCTCATTACTACTACCCCAAAGAGAAGCACTTATGAACATAGGACCAATCAATGCTCCCATTTGAAGTAATCTTAATGGGATGGATACTGTGATTATCTGATCATTGCATTTAGAACTCAGTTTGGCGTCCCAGAAAATAAATTATCTCCTGAAGCACTGGTCACTTGAAACTACCCCAACAAATAGCACTTACCTATTACAACAGACAAGTCAGTGCCATTATGAGGGTACCGATAGTGACAAATCAAAATATTTTCCATTTCGAAGACTACAATTCTGTGGAATCAGATGAGGACATTTCCAGCCAGAGATACCAGGAGCATGCTGCCTGCAGTCAAGGTGAGCTGATCTGAGCAGTTTTGTTAACAGCACCCATTATAAATATGTCTATGGCTCTTTGGCTTTGCTGTGGTCGTTGGTACTTGGGTAGTTTTGAAAGGCCATTCATCTTTGATTGCCCTGTTAATATCTTTGGAATGCTTTAGCATTCTTGAGCATGGATGGACTTTTCACACATTTAAAGCATTTCATGCAGATTCAACTATTATAATGTTTCCTGAAAGAAGAACATTATGACAGTCCTTGTTAAAGCATATAAACACCCCATGCACAAAATCAATGATTACCATGCCAAAACTTTGGAAAAAACAGCACCTTCTAGTGTTTAAATTTGGATTCTGCTGTAATCAAGGCAATGGACAAACCCACTGATGAACAAACACCAGCAAGGCAGTCCCAAAGTAAAGCACTTATTCTTACATGGAATAACAGATGCTTCTCTTTGTAGTCATCGAGGGAGTCTCCTTCAAATGAAACTAAAAACAGACCAGTTGGACACTGGGAAGTCAGTCAGCAAACATTTACCCCAACTTGATAGCACTTTCTGCTTTGGTTGAAAAGAAAGATGCTAAAGTTAGAGTAGACATCAGCTGCTTTTCACTCAAGGAGGCAAGGATTAGAAAAGTTGGCCACAGAGGAGGATGCATAATTGTGTCCAATTTTTTTTTCAATTTTATTCAGCATTAACAGTTACAAGTTTGGACCAGAGGCATATATCTGCAAAATAAGAAATACTAATTAATTAAATAAAAAACTATAAGAAATAGAACATAGGTGAAGCTTTGGTTGCTCTTCATTTCCTCATTACTACTACCCCAAAGAGAAGCACTTATGAACATAGGACCAATCAATGCTCCCATTTGAAGTAATCTTAATGGGATGGATACTGTGATTATCTGATCATTGCATTTAGAACTCAGTTTGGCGTCCCAGAAAATAAATTATCTCCTGAAGCACTGGTCACTTGAAACTACCCCAACAAATAGCACTTACATATTACAACAGACAAGTCAGTGCCATTATGAGGGTACCGATAGTGACAAATCAAAATATTTTCCATTTCGAAGACTACAATTCTGTGGAATCAGATGAGGACATTTCCAGCCAGAGATACCAGGAGCATGCTGCCTGCAGTCAAGGTGAGCTGATCTGAGTAGTTTTGTTAACAGCACCCATTATAAATATGTCTATGGCTCTTTGGCTTTGCTGTGGTCGTTGGTACTTGGGTAGTTTTGAAAGGCCATTAAT
>NC_068380.1:24832529-24851839 GCF_023724105.1 Carassius gibelio | reverse complement strand
GGCGGGAAAAGGCAGCTCTCGCCCAAGACGAGGGGGCCTGGGACGAGAGTAATTACTTACCCCCGACCAGCAGCTTCGGGCCTTTTGATTGATGTTTCAATTTCCTGGGGCAATGAACGTCACGAGCTCATGGCTTTCATAGACTCTGGTGCTGCCGGAAACTTCATGGATTCCGCATTGGCAACACAGTTAAAGATCCAGCCCATCATTCTCCATGATCCCTTAACTGTTACCGCATTGGATGGAAGGCCCCTAGGTTCTGGCCAGGTAAGCCAGTGCACCACATTGCTCCATTTTCAAGTAGGTTCTCATAGAGAAGAGATACAGTTTTTTTTAATTAATTCTCCCGAGTTCCCTTTGATCCTTGGGTATCCTTGGCTAGCTCTGCATAATCCAAGAATTGACTGGTCTTCCAACCAGATAAGTGGGTGGGGGCCTAATTGCTGTGTGTCTGGTTTGTCTCTCTGTCATTCTCTTGAGCCACAGGCAACCTTCCCATCCAAGGAGAGCCTGGCTATATCTGGAATGAGACAAGTGGCTTCCACAGATCTCTCTACCTCTCCCGAGTTATCCCGTGTCCCCCAAGAGTATGCAGACCTCTGTGAAGTGTTCAGCAAGGAACGTGCTGCCTCTCTTCCTCCCCATAGACCTTATGATTGTGCCATTGAACTGCATCCTGGCACCTGTCCACCTCGAGGGAGGCTATTCTCTCTGTCTGCCCCAGAAAGAGCTGCTATGGAGGAATATATCAACAAGGCTGTTGACAGTGGATTCATCCGCCCTTCAACCTCACCAGCAGGTGCTGGGTTTTTCTTTGTGGGAAAGAAGGATGGCAGTCTCCGTCCATGTATTGACTACCGGGGTTTAAATCGTATCACTGTAAAGAATCGTTACCCACTGCCATTGATGACCTCCGCCTTTGAACTTCTACAAGGTGCCACAATATTCACCAAACTGGATCTTAGGAACGCCTACCATCTGGTCAGGATCCGTGCCGGGGATGAGTGGAAGACGGCGTTCAACACCCCAACTGGCCATTATGAGTATCAGGTAATGCCCTTTGGTCTAGTCAATGCCCCAGCCATCTTCCAGGCATTCATTAATGATGTTCTACGAGAGATGCTAAACAAATTTGTATTTGTTTATCTGGATGACATCTTAATCTTCTCCCGCTGTTACCAAGATCATGTCCAGCATGTCCGGCAGGTTTTGTCTCAACTGTTAAGAAACAAGCTCTTTGTGAAGATTGAGAAAAGTGAGTTCCATGTATCAACTGTCTCCTTCCTTGGGTTCATTGTCTCCAACGGCAGCATTCAGATGGATCCTAGCAAAACCCAAGCAGTTCTGAACTGGCCTCAGCCTTGCTCTGTCAAACAGGTACAGCGCTTCCTTGGGTTTGCAAATTTTTATAGGAGGTTTATAAGAAATTTCAGTTCTATTGCAGAACCCCTTACAGCCCTTACCAAGAAGACCTCAAAGCCATTTCAGTGGACTGAAGGGGCTAATCAGGCATTTGAGCTGCTCAAGCACCGCTTCACCTCTGCACCCATCCTGACCCTCCCTGATCCAGATTTGCCTTTTGTAGTAGAAGTGGATGCATCAGATGTCGGCGTGGGAGCTGTTTTGTCTCAACGGGCCAAGAGGGACAATAAGCTTCATCCTTGTGCCTTTTTTTCACGTCGACTCACCCAAGCAGAAAAGAACTATGATATAGGTAACCGAGAGTTACTGGCGGTGAAGCTGGCACTACAGGAATGGAGACACTGGCTAGAGGGGGCCAAACACCCATTTGTCATTTGGACAGATCACCGGAACCTCACATACATCCGGGAGGCTAAGAGGCTGAATCCACGCCAGGCCCGATGGGCTCTCTTTTTTAACCGCTTTGAGTTCATTCTCTCTTATCGACCTGGCTCAAAGAACTCAAAACCTGATGCCCTTTCGCGACAGTTCGACATGCCAGATGTGGAGGACAGACCTGAGCCCATCATTCCCAGCTCCAAGGTGGTGGCAGGGGTTCAGTGGGGAATAGAAGTGGCAGTAAAGAAGGCTCAACGACAACAGCCTGACCCAGGTAATGGCCCCCCAGGCCGCCTTTTTGTTCCTAATGTTGTACGCTCTGATGTGTTGCAGTGGGGACATGCATCTCTTCTTTCGGGTCACCCTGGAGTTGCAAGAACTTTGAAGCGCATCCAGACACGGTTTTGGTGGCCCAGTATGCAGGTGGATGTCCGAAGATTTGTGTCTGGCTGTTCTGTATGCGCCCAGAATAAAGAGCCTAAGACCCACCCTCAAGGGCTACTCCATCCTTTACCCATCCCAAGACGTCCATGGTCCCATATCTCCCTGGACTTTGTTACTGGACTTCCTAAATCACAAGGTAACACAGTCATCTTGGTGGTAGTAGACAGATTCTCAAAAGCATGTCACCTGATACCTCTGCCTAAGATCCCCACAGCTTGTCAGACCGCAGACCTCATGATGCAGCACGTCTTCAGGATCCACGGGTTTCCTCAAGACATGGTCTCTGATCGGGGGTCACAATTTACTTCTCGATTTTGGAAAGCTTTTGGCCGTCTAATTGGAGCATCCATCAGTCTGTCTTCTGGTTTCCACCCTCAGTCTAATGGGCAGACAGAACGGGTCAACCAAGAGATTGAGAAGACCCTCAGGTGCCTGGTGTCCAATAATCAAAGCACCTGGAGCTCCCGTCTGATCTGGGCTGAATTTGCTCATAACACCCTACACCATTCATCCTTGGGCATGACTCCATTCGAATGTCAATTTGGGTTTTCCCCAGTTTTGTTTTCTGAGCAGGAACTGGAGGTCCAGGTACCTGCTGCAACTCAACTAGTCAAGCGGTGTCGTCAGGCCTGGCGGAGAGCACGTACAGCCTTACTGAGAGCATCACAACAGCAGCAGAAACAGGCCAACAAGCACCGTAGAATTGGGCCATCACTACGTCAAGGTCAGAGGGTGTGGTTGTCAACTAAAGATCTTCCACTTCATCTAGAGTCTCGGAAACTGGCACCCCGATTCATTGGTCCTTTTAAGATCCTTAGGAAGATCAACCCTGTGTCCTACCAGCTACTCTTACCAAGGTCTATGCGCATCCACCCCACTTTTCACATTTCACGTTTGAAACCGGTTGTCTGTTCTCCTCTGTCCACAGCCAAGAAGCCCCCTCCATTACCCCAAGTCGTGGGTGGGCAGCCAGTGTATACGGTCCGTCGACTGCTAGATTCACGTCGAGTCCGTGGGAGTGTGCAATACCTAGTGGACTGGGAGGGTTATGGCCCAGAAGAGCGGTCCTGGGTGCCAGCTAAAGACATCCTAGATCCAAACCTGATCAGAGAGTTCCACCGCCATGACTCCAACCAGAGCCAACGGAACGTCAGGAGCCGTTCCTGAGAGAGGGGCTCCTGTAAGACTCCTCTTGTAATTACTATCCAAGCCACTAGGGAGCGCTGTCTGCTACCACATGTAATTACTCTCCCAACCATTGGTGGGCACCCCCCTGCACCTTAATGAGAACTTTCCAGGCCACTAGGTGGCACTAACGGCCGTGAACTCTTTAATTAAGACTGCTCATTAAGTTAATGTTTTCCACCTGTTCTTTGACCTATTTAAGTTTGGCAGTTTCATTGTGCTGTGTTCAGTCTTGAGCCTACCCAGTATGTACTACCTGTGTTGTAGACCTGTTAAGTTTCATTTTCCAGTTGCTTATTGGATTACCTTCTGTTTGGTGCTGTAAAGCTGTAACTGATATTCTGTTTATATTTTACTACTGAGATCAAGTAAAGACTGCCTGCCTTTGGGTTACCTGAGCCTCTGAGTTTGCCCTTCCTTCTGCACATGGGTCTTCTAAGAAACTGTTTTTCCCAGTAGACCAGAGGTAGAGAACTAACTTACCCTGACTGGGAGACCCGGGTTCGAGACCCACCTCAGGCACCTCGTGCCAGTCCATCGTGACAGCATATTACTGTTATTTGACTGAAATATGCATTGCATTAAGGCAGGATTACTCAATTTTCATATTACAGTTGATTAGACACTCCTGGTTTAAACTATGCAGCTGAAAATACAGTTGTCTTAAAAAAATGATATAACTGATTTGTTGAAAGTTTTGTTTTTGTTTTCTCTCTCTCTCTTTGCAGAATACCATTCTTGGAAAAGGCATAAGTCATAACTGGTCCATTCTTGGAGAAAGGGAATCTCTGGACTAAGCTCCTGTAATTTTAGTTTAGAATCTTGTTGATATATGAAATGCCCATATTATTTTCCCCCAAAATATTAACTTTCATGAATGTCAATATAGCTGTGTGTAAATGTAAAAAGGTCTGCAAAGGTTTAAAGATCAAATTTCATGACAAATAAAGTTTTGTCTTATAAAAGTAATAATTGATTCTGAATTGCTGTGCTGAAATGAGTGTCAGAAACTCCAATCCCACGTTACATTACCAATAACCTGTTAGGTTTGTTTGCATAATGCCAGCCTATGGACTTCATTGGCTGTCCCTCAAATGTGTACTCTACTCTAATCTGCCTTCAATCATTGTAGTTGTAGCTGAGGCCAAACAGAGTACAGTAGGCTATATAAATTGAAGTGTTTAAGGATGTATTATGTGTCATTAAGAAACTGACAATTTTGAGGGAGATGAAATTAGATTTTTATGATTTTACTAGTAATCATGTTTGTTTATATTGCTACATGTCAGATGCTGTGCAGTGAGCTGGTCAGTGATTTAATGTTTCTGGTATGCAAGTTTAGTAAAAAAAAAAAAAAAAAAAAAAAAAATATATATATATATATATATATATATATATATATATATATATATATATATATATATATATATATATATATATATATATATATATATATATATTTTTTTTTTTTTTTTTTTTTTTCTATTACTTTTTTTTCCTTTACTTCGTTTTTTCATAACTATCAGTATTAATTGAAACCAGACTCTTTATGCATTTCAAATGCAGGAAGACGTTGCAAACACTTCTGGAGACTTTGAGAAGATATCTTACAAGGCAACCTATGGCATGGTTTAAAGGGAGCACCTTCAAACAACAGCAGTTTAATGATTCATTTACCTTTTGCTGCGAAATCTTCCTGTTTATTGTACATGCATTTAATTCACTGGATTTGTTTGTAATTTTAATTGTTTAAAAAAGAAAATAAGTCATAATTATACTTGATTATTTTATTGTAATATTGGAGCTGTAAACTGATTATTTTTTCAATACATTTCAATACATTTAATTTTGTTCTTACACAAACATTCTGTACAACAGACATTGAATGAAACAACTTTTACAGCACAAAAAAAAAAAAAAAAGAAATGCAAAGGCAATCTGCAATAGCCTATGAGAACATTAAGTGGTTGCAAATATTTTGACACTGTGAACTTTTGAAATCACATTTATGTATCACCAAGTCAACTGTGTGAGATGAGTCCTATTCAGATGGTTATTGTTACTCATATGGAAATATTTAAACATTTATTTAAATGGGACCTCAGTGATAACTAATGGATTTGATTATTTATTCACAGTGGAGAAGAAAGATGTGTGATCATTATGAAACTAGGGACACACTGCTGACATGGCCAGTTGCATGGTTGTCTACTGCAAATAAAATGTCATACTCTTGGAATTATACATTTAAATGTAATAATATACTATTTATTATTTATTTAAATATCTGGTTTAAAAATAGGAAAATAGACCCAATATAGCTAAAATTGTTTTCTTACATTTTATCTCTCAAAATGATGGGTGTTATTAAAAATGTGGAGATTAGCATTAATAAGTAAATGCAACCTCTTATTTACACAGGGCAAACAAAGATACTTGTTTTGCATTAAGTATGTAAGTCTAGGCCTATACATATTTTAAAATTGTATTGCATACCTGTTACTGCCATAATAATGTTTCATTTCAAATGCTTATGTGCATTTCTGGTCTTTTTGTTCTTAACATCCAATCACTGTGATGGAAATATGAAATATTATTATTGTAAAAAAAAAAAAAAAAAAAAAAAAAGTAAAATGCATGTTAAGTAACAGTTAGTATATGGTGTTAAACAGTGGTGAAAATTGATTTAAACAATTAATTAAAAAAAAAAAAATTCTCAGAGATGTGGATTTGGACAGCAATTAAATTACCGCATGACCTTGCTGATTCGACCAGGGATTTTTATGGGGATGGTGGGAGAAAAAACAATGACTTTCTAGATTTAAATGGCAATACAATCACAGACTAATCCCTGCAAATGTTGATAATTGCTTATATCTCCATGAGAACCAATTGCCCTCTGAATTGGGCTATTATTTGCTTTTATCAGGTCGAACCAGACATACACCATTTTTCATACATCTCCATTTGTGCAGCATTTTGGACTCGGCAGCATCAGATGCTTCTTCAGTGTTAGCTCCTTTGATTTGTCCAGTTTCTAGACTATACCTCGTTATTATATACAGGGGCAGAAAATATATCAATACTATATGGAACAAGTGAAAAAAATACATTATCTATGCAATGTAGACTACATTGTTTATGTTGTTGGATAACTTGCTTCAGCTTTACTACTGTCAAGAATGCTGTCAAGAATGCTGACAGCCATGTTTAATGAATGTTGTTCATGATTGATATATTTTTTTGTTTAAAATAATGAACAATGGTTAGGTCATAGAAGATAGCACATAATACAAAAAAAAAAAAAAAAAAAAAACAGTGATGTGAATATTGAGTACTCCTGCCCTGAGAGCAGCGCATAGTTCAGTAAAAATAACAGTTATATGGATATCGAGTGCATAGTTCAATAAAAATAACAGTAATATGGATTTCAAGTGCTCCTGCTCTGAGAGCAGCGCATACATCAGTAAAAATAACAGTAATATGGATAGAGTGCTCCTGCCCTGACACCAGCGCATACATCAGTAAAAATAACAGTAATATGGATATTGAGTGATCTTGCTCTGAAAGCAATGCAAAGATCAGTAAAAATAACAGTAATATGGATATTTAGTGTTCCTGCCCTGAGAGCAGCCCATAGTTCAGTAAAAATAAAAGTAATATGAATATCGAGTACTCCTGCCCTGAGAGCAGCACACAGTTAATTAAAAATAACAGTAATATATGAACATTGAGTACTCCTGACCTGAAAGCAGCACATAGTACACTACAATTAACAGTAATATAATTACTGAGTACTCCTTTACTAAGAGCAGCGCATAGTATGCAACAAATAACAGTAATATAAATATTGAGTACTCTTGCCCTGAAAGCAGTGCTTATGCTAATGATAATGCTAGCTGACTGATGAAATGTCATGGAGATATGAACGAGTTTCAGCACGGAAGCATTGGAAAAGCACATTTTACTCCAGTTACCTCATAAACAGCTTTGGTGCAATTAACTGATGAAGCAGTCAAGTAAAAATGCACGCTAATGATATGTAGACCATGTTTATTTGTTCTGTGCATCGTTGTTTGCTAATTATTTTTTAAACGTTAGAGATGTAATTTTTTTTCATGAACATATATACTTGGTAATTCAGTTACCTTGCAATAAATGCCTCCCACGAAGCGTCAGTAACGTATCTGTCTGAAGTATTCACTCCACACGTTCAAATTTCCTGACTCCGCTGCTTCAGTTTCATTGGTTGAATATGTAAACCAATAATTTTCCTTTCTGCCCTCAGAACATGTTTAAGTAAAACTCCCATCTGCTAACACTCTATCTACAGTCTCAGTTAGGAGTGCCAATGGTTCATTTGAGAGATAGGTAGTGGTAAATTTTAGTATTATTATTAATAAACATATAAACAATAAAACATGTCCATCTAATTGTAGATATCATTAAATTAAGAGTCTGAAAACATTACATTCAGTTTGCATTTATATTCTTCTAAAGTATTTTATTTTCAAAATAAGTATTCTTCTTGAATGTGTGCTAAAGTTGACTTTTTTCCTGTAAGGGAACTCTTTGAGTTTTTCATTGCATAGCTTAATTCACTCAGTGATTCAAAGCAGTTCAGCTGACTAATAATCTGTTTATAACTTTGCCAGCAGAAAATGAAAGTACAGATGTGGATTTCTGGATTTGCAAGATGGTGGAAGTTTTTATTGAATGAATTAATGAATTAATGAATGAATGATGTGGATGTTTCTAATTGTCAAATTTGCTGTGTTCTCTCCACTAATGTTGTTAAAGAACGTAAAGCCTCTTATATCAAATTTACAGCATGCAGACACAGTATCGCATCTGCACATTTTCATGCTTATGTTGTGACTTATCCCTGTGAACATCCACATCAACAACTGTGATAAGTGTTAACAACACAGTTCTCCAGGGACCTTTTGAGCATTAACACACCAGCCTCCTTTAATCAGAGCATTGCATGAATGCTGTGTTCTGTGTTTCGCTGCTCCTGATGGAGCTCTGGCCTCTCCTCTGCAGCCATTTGTACTCATCAGATTATCAATGTATTCATCTTTGATAGTGCTCACATTAATGGGCCGTCAAGGTCAGGAGGATGTTATACATTTTGGAGCAATAAATCTAAAGACTGGAAGGCAGTTTTTGAACAGTATTAACATAAACTGGACAGCCTCTCAGCGATGACTGGGGAAAAATATGATAATTTATTCAGAATTTACCATTATATGTAAATAGTTACATTTTCCACCCAGAAATTGCTAGTAAATTACACTTTATGTAATGTTCAAAGAAACGGCAAGTAGAAAAACTGAAATAATATTTTCTTGTAAAACATATTCCAATAATCTTTTTATTTTACTAATTATACATACTACATATAATTATAATTACTATATATATATATATATATATATATATATATATATATATATATATATATATATATATATATATATATATATATATATATATATATATATATATATATACAGTACAGACCAAAAGTTTGGACACACCTTCTCATTCAAAGAGTTTTCTTTATTTTCATGACTATGACTAAAGTTGTAAAAAACAAATAATAATAATAATAGAATTGGGCACTTCAGAGAATAAGAATGGTACAATATAAACATAAAAAATATTTTTGTTTCACTAATATTGCAATGCATGTTCAAGACAATTATACTCTCAATGTGAGGTTTCCTGAACACATCGGCGCCATTCTTCATATAGGGCATCTGAATTCACACATAAATATGCTCTTCTGACGATCCTCTAGAAACACCTCCAGTAGTGTTGCTCCTCTTTCTGTGTTGTCTTTCCCTCAACCTCTCTCATTCTACACTCTCTTTCCTGTTCTCCCCTCAGCTTCTTTTTAAATATGAACACATCATTTTCTTGAGAACAGATGGGTCCTTGCCTCAGTCAGTACATCATGTCCAAATCATAGCAATCTGCCAAGGCAAACAAGTGGAATGGATATGAAGTCATCCAAGAGCCAGAGGCATTCCAAAGCAGTTCGCAAGAGTGATGGTTTTCACTTACCCTCGTACTTTCATAAAAGTAATAAATCATTTGCATACCACTGATTCTTTTTTCCTTTGAATTCAAGCTGTGAGTGTTACCCTCAGAGGACTTATTCTGTTAAAGTATGGTATGTTTGCGCCCCTAATCGGAATGGCAAAAATATTGATTGTTGTCTGAAAATTCTCAGTGTGAATTTAACAACTGAACAGGCCCCAGATTCACAACTCCAACCTTTTAAAGTACAGAGCGAGAAGGATGAATCTGTGTTCATCTAAGGACAGCTATTTGCCTGAGTCCCACTCAGCTGAATATTAGCAAACTACATGTATGTGTTTCATTGCCTCTAAGACACCTTGTCAACTTCTGCATCAGAGATCAGGGTCTGGGGCAGTGTGCCATGTATGGAGCAATATATTAGTGTCCAGTAACTGAAAACAGAGAAGGGAGAACTGCCAGAGAAAGTTTATTCAAATGAAAAAGCCTGCAGATTGTGATAATCTGTCAGCTACACCTCCGGGTCATATCAAGGCAGTGAGGTAGAAAGAGGCGAGACAGTTGTGTACAAATGCATCCGTCTGTTTGCTTTTCACCACTGATGGGAATTAAAAGGCATATTGGGGGGGGGGGGGAAGAAAAACGCTTTCTGCAGGATGAGAATTAATCAGACTCAGCATCAATGATCAGGTTGGTACCTTGGTTTATCTGGAATTGAGTGTTTGTGTGACGCATGTTGTAAATGTAATGTAAATAAAAAAAAATAATAAAAAAAATATATATATATATATATGGAAATTTTACAGGTCAGTAAGAAACACACATGCAGTCAGATGATCTGCATACATATCATTGATGTTCTGAAATTACTGTGGCAATCAGGACAGTGTTCATTTCTGGAGACCAAAACAATAATTATAGAATGGATAGTTCAGGCTGTGAATTCTGATTGGATGAGACATGATCAAAGCTTTTCTAAAATGCTAACACACACACACACGCGCGCGCACGCAGGCACACACACACACACACACACACACACACCAGTGAATGCACATCAGTTGATTAAACAGCCTACAGCAGGATAATAATCCACAGAAGGATTTATTCTGATTATTAATACAATAATAGTAATAATACAAACAATTCAATGTAACATTATTATTATTATTATTATTATTATTATTATTATTATTATTATTATTATTTAGATAGTTTTTTCTTGCTTATTTTAAAATATATAATTTCCAGGTCTGGGTAAATCAACAAGTCTGGACAGCCTCTAAAATTAGGTCATTTTCTATCCCAGAATCCAAATGAGCACAAAATGAGATTCATAAAGAAATTACATTTCCAGACTACTAAAGGTGATAATTGCTTAAATTACTAGTTGGAACTTTATCTTTAACATTACAGTGAATTTACAAAAAATGCATGACTCAGAACACCTATTCTCCCATTATAACAAGGAGCTCAGTGTTTGAATTCCCAATCCAGTTTATTATTATTATTATTATTATTATTATTATTATTATTATTATGAGGAATAATTAGGACTTGCAATTTATCTATCTATGTTTAAGTTTATAAATGTTTAAATGATTTTGCCATGTATATGGGCAATTCTTAGACTATGGGCACTTTCATGTCCTTTGATCATGTTTATAAAAAAATAATAATTTGGAAAAATTCACACCTTCATAGTTAAACTTACAATAAAAATACTTTAGGATATTTTTACCAGTAGTTAAGGTCAGAGAACTATTAATGTGATTTCATATACAAAATGTAGTTGTCCCACAGTATTGCCGTAATTTCCACCACAACGCTGTAATGTCCAGTTAAAAAAGTTTTTTTTTTTATTTTATTTTTAAAGATTGTTTGGGTAGTTTCTATGGAGATGAACAATGACATCACAGCCCTTGTCTGACATGGAGGAGATTTTACATTTCTTCAGCAGCTTGGAGAAGAAAACTCTCCCAAATATTGCTTGAAATGAAAATATTTTATTGTATGTCATTTGCAAACATGGCGTAACATCAAATGAGTTTGTAAATAAATAGATTTTTTTAACACAAATAGTTGTATTTTGCATGCAAAATACTGTAGGATTGTCATTTCCACCACCATCATTTCCACCACATGACCTTCTAGGGTGGAAATGACATTTATGCTTACAAGGTGCAATTCATAGATTGAGTGGCTACATATGAATATTTTATTTATTGAAATGTACAAATCTAATGTATTTATTTAAATATATATTTGTTGAAATGCCTTTTCATCTATTTTTAAGATGCTGTGGAAGTCAACTCGAGAAAGGTCTCAGTCTTATAGGGACAGACTAAAAGAGGACCCTGTCAAATATGAAGAGCCACTGAAGAGAGACAGGGAGAGATACATAAAGAAAAAAGAAAGAGGGGTTGTAAAGCCAACTGCAGATTTGTCAAAGCGTGAACAATGCAAAAGAAGAAGACAATGGAGAACCAATCAAAGAAATTATCGGGAGAAGATGAACAAATGTCTTAAGGTACAGGCCTACCTTTCTACCTCTACACCACCAAACTCTCCAGATTCTGTCCAGCCAGAACATGATGTTGATCCACCTCTCACACCACCCTCACCAAACTCACCATCACCCTCTGCCCAACATTTAAGTCAAAAACCAAGGGGAAGGAAAAAGGTTCTAAGAAACCGTTCAACAGTTTATGCAGCATTGTATAAAAACAAAGCTATGCTTGGGAAGGCTCTGAAGAAGGCAGAGATGTACCGCAAATGGTATGACTGATTAATGAAGAAAGTGAAGCAGGCTGACTCCCCAAATGCCAAGTCAAAAAAAGCTGATGGCAACACCACCACACACTCTAAGAAGAACTTTGGTTTTCCATAATGCTCTTCTTGCTTAGCTGAGAGACAGATATCAAAATATGTCCTCTGAGAGAAAAAAAAACTACTTATTTAGAAGATAATGGCAGGAAAGATCCTCATGAAGTATCGCCTACTGAAAATGGCTAGAACAGAATTTGGCTTCTCAGCAAAGAAAGAGAAATAATGAAAAGAGGTCAGCAGCACTTAAATACACAAGAAAGAAGCAAAAAAAACTGCATCACTACAGACACAGAAGAGAAGGTGCTGTTCACCATACAGCAAGGAGTGTATGTACTGTATAGAGAATTTCCCTACTGTGTGGACAAAGAATTGCAGATCTCGCCCTTTGACCCTGGGGCACAGACATTTTGGCACACATGGAAGGCAAAAGCTGAGGAGAGAGAGAACAAAAAGAACGATGGAACTAAAGAGAAAATCACAGTTCATCTCACTGTTAAGGAGAAAACAGAGTGCACACTGCATACTTTGCTAGAAGACTTTTCAACAGATCTAAAACAAAAACTTGGAAAGCATGTGTATAACATCAGGCATCAGTATGCAGCTCTCTGTGGCCTAAAGGAAAACTTGAGAGAGGACGAGGTCATTCTGCATATTGATTTTGCAGAGAACTTCCAGTGCAAGTATACAGTGAAGTCCAGGCGGTACACTTTGGAGATTTGCATCACCAGGTCTCACGCCATACTGGTGTGGCCTACACCTGGAAGGATGTAAAGTCATTATGCTCAATCAGCTCTTTTTTTTTGCCACGATCCCTCAGCAATATGAGCACATCTAACCCAAGTGCTAATCTACTTGACAGAACAACATCCCACTGTCACCACACTTCATGTGGTCAGTGATGGACCAACGACACAATATCGCTAAAAAAAACTTTTTCCTCCTCACCAATGTTCCTTACCATATGGGTTGGAAAAGGGTAACCTGGAATTTCTTAGAGGCTGGCCACGGCAAAGGCCCAGCTGATGGGATTGGAGCGGCAGTGAAGAGAAGAGCGTATGATCTTATTGCAAGAGAGAAGGACATTCCAGATGCACGAGTACTGCTTGAGGAGCTTAAGCAGTAAAAGTCTGTCACAGAGCTTTTCTATATTGAGCCAGATGCCGTTGAGGAAATGGATGTTCACGTTACAGCTGAATTACAGACAATTCGTGGCACGATGAACATGCATCAGATATGGTCTCGCTGTTGTTTTTTTATACATTTTTTGGTCTTGCTGTTGTTTCTTAACACAAGTTATGTCTAACTGAATACTCTGGCAGACTTTTTTTAATCTCCTTGCAGATCACCCAGCATTGTCCAAGTCAGATGTCATGGAGGATTCTAAATAGTTTTTGCTCTACACCCAACGATTGCAGAAACGGTCAGGTTTTAACCATGGGATGAAGCTACCCCCACAACCAGTACACTTCCTGTCACATCCCAAGATCAAATTCTGCAACCAATTTCGGACTTGCATGGGGGTCTTATCGGTCAGTGGTGTGCAGTGGTGTATGATGGAGTTGTATACCCAGGTATTATTCAGGATGTTGACTAATAGAGTGGTGCTCAAGTGAAAACATTGAATGGTATTGGGATCAATCGCTCTCATTGGCCACTGAGAGATGATGTCACTGAGAGATGATGTCATCTGGTACCAACACATGAATATAAAAGGCCTCATCCCTGATGGAAAGTTTGGAAAGAAATCTGCATGATTTGGCCTTGAATCACATTCTCTCTCTTTATCTCTCTCTCTCTCTCTCTCTCTCTCTCTCTCTCTCTCTTTCTCTCTCTCACACACACACACACACACACACACACACACACACACACACACACACACACACACTGTTTGTGGTTAAAGTTGTTTACAGTAAGACTTTAACTGTTCATCTGGTTATGGAACCAAACAGACTAATAACTAATGATTTGTTAAATGGGTTTCAAATAAAAGTTTTCTGTTTTTCTACATGGACGTCCATTCATTGTCATTTCCACAACACCCAGTCATTTCCACAACCTCATAACTTTTTTAAAAAATATTTACAAAATTTTAATCACTCATTAAAAATGTCTGCATAGCTTAAGTGATAATATTCCACTTAATGTAATGAGACAAGTAGGTCTTTTTCTGAAATGTATTTAACAAAGCAATATTATATTTCAGGTTGTGGTGGATGTAAGCTTTGTGTTTGGGACTCATGACAATTCATTTACTTAATCCACAAATCTATGGTAATTGCAAAATAGGTATAAATTGGTAAAACTGTGTGAAAGTGGTCTAACACTGTTAAGAGATAATGTATATCATAATAATTTTAAATAATAATATTTTTTTTTCAAATGGGTGGAAATATGATGGAAATGACATTTGTTCAGTGCAGATCGGAAAATATGTCACAAAAAAAAATAATGTCTTGTAATGTAAGTGCATTCTCTTATGGATCATTAAACTAGACTAGTTATATTTAACTGTTAGACTGTGACGATTTTGATTTGAACAAGTGCCTGTAGTTGAAGAACCACCCATATATATATATATATATATATATATATATATATATATATATATATATATATATATATATATATATATATATATATATATATATGTAAAGAGAGAGGAGAGAGAGACACCCAACTGAAGCACACTGCCAGACAATGGTTATTATGCAAATTTATGACTGCACAAGGAACATCAACCTCCAATACTGATCAAAAATAGGCAAAATTGTTTCTCCATAAAATGTGAAAATTCAGAGGGGCTTTCTTTGTTAATACCCTGCGGAAAAAAAAAAGAAGTAAAAACACTGTCAACAGAACATTGTGTATGTTTTCATTTGCAATACAGGGATAATCGCTTGGTAAAGGTTGAATCTCTGATTATATCACACATATTGAAAAGCGAAGAAGCGGTGGCATGTTATTTTCTCACCAGATGAAAAGAATAATAGTTTCCTGGGAGATTCAGCATTGTTGTCCAGTTATCACCTGCCTTTGAGCTGTTTATGAAGATGTTTTATAAGTCTTAAGGGGGTCGCACACCGGACGAGAAGCGCAGCGCCGCGTCGCGTCGCGCCACGTCTTTAAAATTCGAACACATTATTCTCTATGGGAGTACACACACCGGCGGCGCCATTCGGCGTCTGTCCGCGGCGCCCAGCTACGACTCAGAACGCTGTTCAAATTTCTGCCGCGCCACAGAGCGCCATCCGCATAGTTTTATATTAAAAAACCCAAATGTTATAAACTGAAACTGAAATTAAAGTACAGCACACTTGTTTCATTCAAATAAAACATTACAAAGTGTTTGGTTACGTTTTCAGCAGCACAGTTGCCTAGACAACAGATACAACAAAACAATAACAGACTTATTATAATAACACAGTTTCTTTTCATTAATTAACGTTAGCAACTCAGCTTTTATATATTTAAAATTAAAATAATAGATGAAGTTAAAACTCTCCCATCTTGCTGCGAAATTGAGCTCACGCATTTAGAATGTGCGCGTCCAGTGTGCGATACCTCGAGTTGTCCTACATGTGGCGCGACGCGACGCGGCGCGTCTCGTCCGGTGTGCGACCGCCTTTAAGACAGTTAGGAACACAATAATTCACCGCAAAGCTCCTCACAGTAATGCAGACTCAAAAACTTCACACTCTGAGCGCAAGCCATACATGATTTATTGAATTTGACATTGCATCTGCCGTTATAATGAAAAATCAGTTATCGTTAAGCAAGATTTGAAATGTTCCCAGTCTGTAAATATTGACAATGAACGATTATGAAGGGACAAGGTTCATTATAAACTAAAAGTACTATAGATTTGTGCGTTTTTCTCTTCTGTTTCATCACTAAGACCTACAATTATGAATATTAATGAAGTTCTGAAGTGATTACTGTGTATACTTCTGATATATTATAATAGGCCACAAAGGTTTTTTTGTTTTTGTTTTTTGAGACAAATGCTAGTTAGATGAGTTAAGAATCTATCTAGCAGCAGGAAGGAAGCTTCCATTCCCCAGGAGCAGTAGTGTCAGCATGACTTACACTCTTCCAGAAATAGCCTACTGATAGGAGGTGAGGAAGTCAGCCTGACTTAGGTCAAACTGACAATGAGACTTGGGAGATTTTACCTCCTGAGCGATCCTGCATTTTTGGTCTGTAGGGGTAATGTAGTGCACTTTTACACATTTATTTTTTTGACATCCGATTGTGGCCACTTTTAAAGGTGATTGTAAATCACACCTGACTTCTATTTAATTATCTTCTTCATCTGGACATTTCCATGGCTGCTTTTCATCATGGCAAGACATGCAAGGTCTGATTTGAAATCATCACTAAATTAGTGGAAATATGTGAGTCCCTGTGTGCAAGTCATGGTGGAAGTAGAGGATAATTGATGAACTGATCTAACATTTGATAATATGTATATAATGTGAATTTAAGTGGATTTGGTTTAAATGAAGTGCAATGTGGTCCATTACTCACTGTTCCAGTCAGAATTAAAATTCATTAGTGAAATACGCCTGACGTATTATTGTAGCTCCAAGATGTACAGTACAAATCCACTAAAAGCAGAATGACACTTATTTTTTTATAAATCACCTAATTAATAGGTTATGTAAATTCCAAAATTATTAAGCTAATTAATGCACTTCTTGTTGAAGTGGTTATTTTCAATTAGTATGTTCTTATATGATTGCTTAAAAATGCTGTGCTAAAGTGTTTGCATGTGTGACAAAAAGTGTCTGAAGTATTTGCATATGTTAACAATTGTGCCTTATGGTTCCCACAGTTCCCACATTTAAAGTACATAAACATTTTTTGGCAGGTAATCTAAATGTACTTAATGTTGTAACATCTTTACCTGACCACATTAAGTTACACCAATGTCTTGGCAAAACATTATATGTGTAGGATAAATTATATTATATCAAATTTCAGATCGGTGTAATTCAAATAGCTGCTAATGGGATGAGAATATTCACAACTACAGAATTCCAGCAAGAAGTGTAAAATTGGATTTGCAACCTGATCTGAAACCCTGAATAATATTTGAATGTGTTTCATAAGTTCCTTGACATTGCAGTTGTTTCAGTAGTACGCTGTGTGAATATATATATATATATATATATATATATATATACAACCCATTCTCACTCCAAAGGCGTCAAAAACCGAAGCATGGTCAAGCGCCCCTAGCGTCACTTTTATGACGCCAAATATGCCTCTCGGCGTCGAATATCGAAGCACTACGACCTTCATTGCTTTCAGTGGGAAACCTTTGGCGTCAGAATTCGACACGAGGACATGAGATGTTTATCGCTATGAAATCACGTTCAAGAAGTCTCATTCAGCACACATCGCGATACTTGCTATCAGTGACAGTTCCACAGTTTGGGTGAGTAGTCCTAAATACGCTCTTTTAATGCCTTTTATAAAATGCATTCTGTCTTCTTTATTAATCAGATTAGTGCCATATGTTTAATCGCTGTATTATATCGGTCATCCGCGGCTGTCTTTGAGTTTCATTGCGTTTAAATAAATGAACACAGCTGCTAATTAGTCTGATTAAACTCTATCTGTCACGTGACGTGCCATAGACCTTCGATCCGTTTTATATTATTATTAATTTCAGGATCAATGATGTAAGTTGTATTTGTAGTAAAATCATGGTAATCACGACACTTACAATAGTAATAAATGAAATGTGAAGTTAAAACACAGTAAACGGGACATTAGTAACTGTAACTGTAGTTTTACTATGGTATATTAATAATCAATACAACAATACAATAATCACCAAACCAGCTATGTTTGTATGACTGTAATGTTAGTGTTTTTATGTGCTTTTATGTGACAGATATGACAGTAATCATATGTTCTGTACCATGCTTTTAATACCTTTTAATGTAAATCCAAAATAAAAAAATCAAATTAAAAATAAATAATAAAACATGTATTTTTCCATCTTGCAGTTCATTCATATCAGTTTATATTTATATATATATTTATATATATTTATTATATCTAAATATTTTGCTCACAGATCATTATTAACATTCTGTATATAATTCAATTTTATTTTCTCTCCCCTTTTTTACTATTTTTATTTTTAGCTGAAAAGACGTAAAGGAAGCCCCGTGGTGTTTCTGGAGAGGGATTCCTTCAGAAATGGAGAAGACAGAAAGCTGCGGAGGCAGATATTTGCAGCAGTAAGTCTGTGATAGTTTGTCTCTTTTATCAAAAATTCCTGCTGTTATAATTTGTACAGCATTTGTTGTTTCTTAAACTGTTGCACTGTCCAAATACCCACACTTGCCATCTTTGCACTTGACCACTTGATTACTTATTTGACGTCTTTCCTGTATTTGGCCTAGTGTTCAAGTGAGCATGATGACCACAAGTGTGTGTCGAACTTTTCATGACCTGATGACTGTGTTTCCCAATCCTGATCCTGGAGAACCCCAGCACTGCACGGTTTTGGTGTCTCTCTTATCTGCCTTGGAGTCTTCACTGATGAGCTGATGAGTTGAATCAGGTGTGTTTGATCAGGGAGACATCTCAAATGTGCAGTGTTGGGCTTCTCCAGGACCAGGATTGGGAGCCACTGCCTTATGGGACACTTATGTGTTTATAGAGATTTTTAATATCTAATTATCAATATTTCACATACTGTACATTGGACAGCTTTCCATGACCTCTTGTGAGATCTCGGCAAAAAGTCTGACGATTTATTCCAAAACATGATGCATGATGGGATACACTAAGCTTTGTATAGCGCTCCGGAGCAGTATTGGAGAGGTTTAGTGTGTGTTAAGGACGCTGTGCTTTGGCATTATTAAGACCGGGGACAGTCTCGTTCACACACTGTCACGTACACACACTCTCAAGTGGCCAAGAATGCAAGTGTGGGTATCTGGACAGGGTCAAAGTCTTAAAAAAGATCCCTAAACACATCA